>NW_027431710.1:0-2705 GCF_044706935.1 Curcuma longa
ACTCTTAATCATTTCTAATCAAGCATTAATATTCAGAGACGATATTAATGCGTTGAAACTAATATGTAGGTCAAGTGGATGACTTGATCTCACAAGTCATAGATATGAGATATCGAGTTGACACATGGGTATACATTAGAGAATATATATTGAATTGACCTGCCATGAGAAAGTTTCATGGATTGTTATATGAGTGTCATAAACATTCTCATGTGACTATTGGTATGAATAGTCCTTAGACTTGATGTCATTATGGTTTCTGATGTGCGTAGGATATACTTATATTTTTACAGCTTTTATTGCATATCTTTTTGCATTTCATGATGATACTCTGTGTTTGTCACATCCTTTATCCATGCATTAGGAATATTTTCTCTATTTCCTAGTTTGAAGGTCTTGTCTCTCGTATTTGTGCATTTACAGGATAGAATTTGGAGTAAAATAAGGTGAAACGGAGAAAGAACAAAAGAAGGCAAAACAGGGTCGTGCTTACAAGGCACGGCCGTGCTTCATCCATCCGAGCCAAGCCAGCAACCGTGTCCATGATACACGGTCGTGCCAACCTTATAAAAGACTAGCTGCTTTAGGCCGTGCCACAAAGCACGGCCGTGCCTTCAATCTAGAGCTAACCAGACCATTGGCCATGCCTAGAAGGCACGGCCATATCCCAGAATCAGAGGCACAAGTGGCTAGAGTCGTGCCTATGAGACACGGCCGTGCCTCTTTCCAGATCAAAGACAGCTTGGGCCATGCCTATGAGGCACGACCGTGTCTATTTTCCAAAACAAGACTTGTTTAAGGTCGTGCCTATTAGGCACGGTCGTGTAACGGAATGCTTGAGGCATGCTTCTTGGGCTGTGCCATGAGGCACGACCGTGTCGTGTCTGGGCATATATAAACCTCTCTAAAAAACCTCTCTAAACTAAAGTAAAGTGAAGAGGTGATGGACACCTAGAAAATTTTAAAAATTCTGGAACAACTTCAAGGTGACATGGTTAAGATCAATGAAAAATTAGATGACCATGATAAGAGGATGAAGATGCAAGAAACGCAGATAGCTCAAATTAGTTCTTCCCTCACATCTAGACAAGTGGGTGCACTCCCAGGAAAGCCGAATTTCAATCCTATGGAGCATTGCAAAGCTATTGAGCTGAGAAGCGGACGGATCTTGAAGGGTAAGGAACCTCAAGAGATCGCTCATTTGGAGGGTATTACATGCATGACAGCCACTGAGCAACCTCCTTCCTCTACGCCGATTGTTGAAGATGAATTGGAGGAAGTTGAGACTGCTACGCCCACTAAGGAACCACCAAAGAGAACTCTAGTGCGTAATATACCTTCCCTCAAAGGCTCCTATACAAACAAAGGGATGATGAGTTTGAGAAATTATATAACAGAGTCAAAGATATCACGTTGGACATTCCCCTTCTCGACGCTCTTGTCGAGATGCTTAAATTTGCTAAGTTCATCAAGGGGCTTATGTCCACTAAGAATATAACTCAGGCCAAGCATACTGTGGCGCTAACAGAGGAAGTCAGCACAATAATTCTCAACAACAAACTTCCTCCGAAACTCAAGGATCCAGGGAGCTTTACCATCCCATGCAAGATAGGTATGATTTCAATTGGTAGAGTATTCTGTAACCTAGGTGCAAGCGTCCGTATCATCCCCTATGCAACAAGTGAAAAATGTGGATATACGGATCTAAAGCTTACCACCATGGCCATCCAACTTGCAGATCAATCTTGTAGATATCCAATGGGCATAGTTGAGGATGTTTCGGTAGAAGTCGGAGGATTTACCGTCCCAACCGACTTCGTTGTGCTAGACATAGAGGAAGATCCGTCAATTCCTATCATTCTGGAGAGGTCATTCCTAGCCATTGCAGGGGCAAAGATTGATGTGAAAAATCACAAGTTGTTCCTAGAAGTGGAAAACAAAAAGGTAGACTTCAATCTCACACTGGACTCAAATGCTTACATTCCAGAAAAAGAACGTTGCTGCAGACTAGATGATATCCAGCCAAAGAGGAAAGTGTTGTACCAATCTGTCACATTGCCGATGGAAGAACCCATACCAGCCGGGATAATAAGGAAGCTATATGAAAAAAAATAAAAATATAAAGTGCCACCTTGGGCTCGGTTACGAGATGTCAACCAATAAGTCCTGTACATTAGAGAATAAAGGGGTCGAGCTAAAGATCGTAAACAAGCGCTACTTGAGAGACAACCCAAATGTTTTCTTTTTATATTTTTTATTTTCTTTATTGCTTAATTTTCTATTGTTTTAGCAAGTTAGTAATAAACTTTGCATTTGTTTACAGAAAATTTTGGAGATACACTTTAAATAAAGCTAGGTAGTGTCTATTAGGCACGACCGTGTCTCCTAATAGCAAAGCAACTTCTGCGAGCCGTGCCATAAAGGCACGACCGTGTTTCTCCCACAGAGCAATAACCTTTGTAGGCCATGCCTCTCCATAGAATAACAACCTTCATAGATTAGGCACGACCGTGTAGTTTCACCCGAAGAGTAACTTGGGCTAGCCGTGCCTATGAGACACGGGTGTGCCTTGTCAACCGAATAACACCTCCCTTAGGCCGTGCCTCCTTATCTATAAAAGGGCACATGGTCGTGCGTACCCTAGCACACGACCGTACACCCCCAAATCTCAAAAAAACTATTCATCTTCTCCTCTCCACCTCTCT
>NW_027431711.1:0-14503 GCF_044706935.1 Curcuma longa
CGCGGCGAGGGAATCGCGATCTGATCAGGGGCGCCGCCGATGAAGCGCGTGACGAGGAAGGCCGGAGGAGAGCTCCTTGTGGTGTCGCGCTGCGGCACAGGAATCTTGTTGCGTCGTTTGCTGGGAGGCGTCGCGAGATTCTGTTGGGTAAGTTGCCCGCGTTTCCCCCTCGTCGGACGGAGGTCCCTGCACTCGCCGCTTGATGCTGAGGCGGCGTCGCGACGAGAAAAGGCGCGATTCTGCTTGATGCTGGAGACGCCGAGGACAGCAGTGCACAGAGAGAGGGAAGGGACGCCGAGGACAGCGGCGCACAAAGAGAGAGGGAAGGAAGGGATCGTGGATTGATTTAGGTTTCGGCGGATAAACCTAACCCTAAGTCTAATCGCTCTGATACCATGTAAAATATTATTATGGAATCAATTGGGATATTACAAGCCATGGGTCCCTATTTATACATGAGTATAGGGACTTATTCTAGATAAAAATTATTCTATAAAGAAATAATAATATTTATCCTAAATATTCTAACAGTTTGCATGCTTTATATTTTTGACATAGCAGTTCATTTTGAATTTTGGTATAGATTTTATGATTTCCAAGTTTCTAGTTAGTTGAGTTTATTAGT
This sequence comes from Curcuma longa, assembly GCF_044706935.1. Taxonomy (NCBI): domain Eukaryota; kingdom Viridiplantae; phylum Streptophyta; class Magnoliopsida; order Zingiberales; family Zingiberaceae; genus Curcuma; species Curcuma longa. Next base: position 626 of record NW_027431711.1, read on the forward strand.
AATGGGCTTATTGGTTTTGATAAATGAATAGATATGTTTTGTTGCAATAATTATATAAATCATGCAAAATTATGTTTTAACTTTCAGATGCATGATCTAGATAAGTTTTTGTTGTGAAAATTATGTTAGTCTAACAAAATTTTGTTTTTCTCATTTTGATACATGATATTTCATTTGTTTTCATTGGGTATATTGTGATACAACTTTTCTTTCTTTTTATGGATGATGTTTCCTAGGGCATGGTCTATTTATGGTTTATGTAATTATGTTTTTAAAAAGTTTAATGACAATAGAATGTGAACTATATTACAATTTATGTTATTTGAGTCCATACTTTTAATAATAAAACTGGAAAATTTAAAAGGTTGCTATGGACTTAATTGTAAATATCATTTATAACAAGGTTTTAGTTTTGCTTTGATAAATAATGAGCATAGTTTGATGGGACTACCATAGAGAAGAAACATAATAATTTTCTTATTAACTTTAAGATATGAGAGCTATTGTGATACTTGTGTGCATCTCACCTATTTCTACACGAGCAAACTTCTCTTCTAGCTCTCTTGTATGACCCTCCTTGCAACCAATCCTATGTGGTGCACACTCATGATCTGTTGCCAAACTTGACTTGTTCATGTGCAACCTCCACAGGTGTGATTGTTTGCTTGTAAGCTCCATGTGTAATTTCCATTCGTGCATTTAGCAATTACTTCTTGCTTTGTGCAGACTTTTTCCAAGAAACCTTTATATGATTTTGAGAGCCCATTAGCACAAGCATGAACAACAATTTGACGAGGCAGTGAGCAACAAGCTCCAATTTAACTCGCCTCTTCTTTGGATAGTCATCAATATCTGGATTTATTTTGGCAGTGAACTAACCTATCTCTCTTATACCGTCAAACAATAATTTTGTTGTTGATTGGTGAATTTTTGATAGGCCCTCTCAATTTAAAATGTTGGACCTCTCAGCTACCTCCCAATTGCAACCTTCCACTAGCCCTCTTAGCCATTTTTTTTCCTCTATCAATTATCACCAAAAAATTGATGGGCTAAGGCTCATTGGAATCTTATCACCTAAACTATTGCTATTCTTGAGCTCACTAGAACCCTTTTGGAGGATAGCGATGCATTATTGCTTGCCATTCTATGGTAGCTTGTTGATCTCAGTCTCATGAGTATATTTCATTGCTTCTCTTATTGTGAGATGTGAACACAGTCTTTGAATTTTACTTGGGTAATATATTTTGAGCATGCGATGTGATTGATAGTGTTTCCTAGCTTAGGTAGTCTTAACACAAATGAAAAAAATTTATTGACCTATTTTACACTACTGTTCGCTACACTTTGTATTATATTCTCAAGCACATCAAATCCAAAGTTATGCAAGGTTGCTTTGAAAAACTTCTCATCACTATGTCTCTTCGTATAGTTCGTCCTAAATAGGAACCTATGAAGAGACAAAAATTTAGAAGACTCCTCAAATTCCATCCAGTCCTATTAGATGTTTACATGAAGGATGTCAAGAACCTCTGCTACGTCTATCATCATTTGATTCTCCTATAAATAGATCTGCAATTTGTCATCAAGCGTGCCTCAGTGTGGTGGAGGCGATTGTGTAGGTTAGGAAGGCTATAGATGTCTTTTGGCATAAAATCATTGTGGAAATTTGGCCATGTTTGCGATGTGTGCTACTCTCTTAATAATGATCACTACTCAAGATAGTTCATGTTCTCTTATCTTCTGTGGTTCTCACTTTTTCATAGTTTTTATTGTAGAGTATGCATGTCTTCTTTGGCTCCAAGCTGCTAGTGAAGCCTCTTCTTGTCAGATATTGTTTTATCTCATGTAGGTACTTATACTATGTTTATGACATATTCCACTATGTACTTACATTATGTATTCCTCTTGTCAAATATTGTATCTGGACCCATGATTCAGGCATCTCTAAACATGTCTAACAAAATCCACTATTTTTCTCATCATGCATCCCTCACTTTGCCTGCCAATGTCATGCTTGCTAATAATTCTTTCACATTGGCAAAAAGCATTGGGCATTACCTCCATCTTCTCTTGTAGTCGAACCTTCTAATCTTCCTCTACAAATCCTCAAATGTTATTTGAGTAAAACTAATTTCTAGAAGATTATGCTTAGTTTATTTGATTGTAAGAGTCTTGAGTATGAGTTCTACATTTATTAACAGTGTTATAAAGGTGCTTGTGTATCATTCTCATAAGTTCATTTAAATATTTGATATCCTAACTGGATTTGTTGTATTCTTGGTTTCAAATACTTCCATATGTTTAGACTGAGGCCTAGTTGGAGGTGGCTGCTGGTTGTAGGTCTGCACAGGGACTTGATTGGGAGGATTTGCAAGTGGTGGAAAGTGTGAGAAATGAATAGGGTGGTCACAAAGTTTGAGTACCAAGAGCATTGAAGCCGGTTTGACTCTAGTACCAACTGATGCAACATGAAGTGCAAACAATCTTTCCCATATATATTAAATCTTAGAGCTCAAACTTAAATATTTTGTTTATTGGAAGATTATGCAACAAGAAGGGTTGGGGTTGCCTTGAAAGGTGCAACTAACTCAATCTTGGAAATAAATCTATTCCTACAAATTTGGTAAACAAATAATCAATATCTAAATAACTTGATAAAATTGGACATATTCTTTAAATCACATTCATTGAACATTTGCCTTAGTTTAATGCTGGCTTGAGACTGACCATGATGTGGTTAATTCGTCATGGACGGAGTTCTTTATCACATTACATACTCCTCAAAATTTTAATCAAACAACCTAATTTGCTATGTTACAACTCATAAAAATTAAGATTTTCTTTTATATTTACATTTTAGGCCTTGTAGGGGTAGGATTATTTCTAAAATTAAATTACAGTTGGGCCTTTTAAAGCGACCCAATCCCATTATACTATATAATCCAATTAATGATATTTTGTGTTTACAGATTTATTTTTTGTGAGTCATTGACTTGGTTAAGTATTCTTAGTACTGAAATTCCTTCTGATACTTGCATCTCCTATAAGTATAATTATTAGAACTGAATAAAAAAAGCTCTAGATCACTAGTGAACTAGTCAAACCAGTGGGTCAATTGGTTGGTTTGCATATCAAACTAGAAATCGATTCTGCCAACATAGATAAGAGCTAGACAGCAGGTTAGTAAAATTAACTATTTTAAAGTTTCAGAGAGACACAGTCTCAAAGAATTATATATAAATAAATATCCTTCATAAAGTTAAATCTAAATGCTCACAAAAGGAATTTGATGGTTGAACTTGGATGGTTGTGCTATGTGTTAAAGAATAAGGTTTTAAAATAGTCAATGCCCAACTGTTGGTCCCAATTGCAATGCGATAATACAACAACTAGGGTAGAGGGAGAACAAGATTGAAGGACATTGCTTTAGGTGTTCTATTAGTGCAAATGGTATGTCCTTAATTGTGAGAGTGAAAGTATAGGTGAGAGGAAGACTTTGTAAGGTATGGCTTTAAGCAGTTAAACCGACCATGGTGTGTGATGGCATTGGTGGATGACAACATTCAAATGAGAGATTATAGATGGGAGAGGGAGAGATTGAGAGGTGTTGACAACATAAGCTACGACTTTGGGTGTTCTTGTTGGTGCTATGGTGGTCTGCGTCGATGCTGGTGGATTGTGACGCGCAAGATCAAGAGATGAGAGACAGGAGTGAGATCAAGAGGGAGAGTAGTTTTGAGATTGGAAATTAGAATTTTAAGATTCTAGTTTTAGGAATTATATGTCACAACAAACCCGAGCTAGAGGTTCAATTTTTTCGAGTGGACCTATTGCTCTAGTTTAGGGTTAATAGCTATGCTTGTAATCCACTCTGTTCACAGCTTATGCCTCCCACCTCTTATAAGTCCTCTTGATGTTGTCCCTACACCTTTAGATTTCAATCAAAAAAATTAAAAAATTAAAACTTTTGATCTACTAATTTTTATGTTTTTCAATTATAAAATTTAGTTTAACTGAGCCATATCAAATTAGATAAGTTTTTAAATTATTATTCTAGAGAATATTTAAAGAATAGGTCTAACTATGACTTAATCATGGAAATAAATATATCCCTACAATCTAATAGGGAAACAATGGTTCGAAGTGGTCAGGTTCGACCATCTTGTTTTGTTATAGTTGACAAAGAGATTAAGTATCTATGCTGCTTATATGTGCATTAAATGTGTAGGGACTTGAAATAGGTCATATGGACCTCACAAAGCTTAGTGACTGAAAGTGGTCGAGTTGTTTTGCACTTAATGACTTGGAGGCTTACAACAAGTTTTGGGGCCCGGGGAGCTTGTATGGCACTCTAGGGAAAAGAACATTGAGTAGTTGTTGTAGATGTTATTGTTTATTATGCTCAATACGAGGTGGGCTCGATAGGTGAGCGAAGAAGGATAACACGTAGACCAAGCTTAGGAAGCTTGGTGCATTTGATGGATGAGAGACCTAATGCAAGGTGTATTCTAGAGTAGCCTGATAAGAGGTGGACCCATAGACGAGAGGGGAAGCATGACGTGTGGAGCAAGATCGGGGAGCTTTGTGCATTTAATAAGTCTGAGGCTTGATACATGGTAGATTGAAGGGCAGGAGCATTGACGAGGTTGAAGACTTAGAAGCATAAAAGTTGTAAGAGATTACAAGAATGATTGTAAGCTTGGGTTTTTGCTTTTGAGTAGTGTCTACCTAGTGGCTTGGTTAAAACCTTTGACAATAGGTCTCAAGTTGTAGTCTATAACTTTGTTCGATCCCAAGATTTCACATAGGTTTACATGGGTGTAAACCTAGTGGAAGGATTATCGATAAAATTCAATCAAGTAACCAATCAACTGATGTATAATCAATCAACTCAGGTAACTCAGTCGACTAGGGAGTCGACTAAATGTGAGGTTTTAGTGAACAATAAGGTTCTATTTAAGCAATAATTGACTATATCAAAATTTTGGTTGAAAGTTGAAAGTTTTTGTACACATGTCCTTAGTAATTTTTTCTCCCTAAGCTTTTCATTTCATCTTCTATTTCATAGTTGTGCTTCATATAATCATCCTAATATTGCAACTGTAAGAGACATGCTCTGTTGCCTATTGTGCAAAAGTCGATTTAATGGATTTGTAGGGGTGACACACTGGACATGCCATAGGCAGTGAAGTAGGAGTGGGGTCTCTAAACCTCCTAAAAGAGCTGTGTTAACATTGTATTGTTTTACTCTTAGGTTTCTGCTTCATACAATACTTGACATGATCGACTAGACTCACACATGAGCACTCACGAACATCTAACACTTGAATTGTAGGGTTTCAACTATTCATCTATCCGTCTCTAGCCAGGCTCAAGTCTTATTCGGATTGGCGTGTGCCGCTTTTACATTGATTCTAATACAAACTCGGTAAACAAATAGGTAGCTCCTATAATGTAATCTAACTTGGTCGTATTCTCTAAAATTATTTATTCCCTTTTAAATAATAATTAAAGTTAATTTCATGTAGCTCAATCAAAGCAAATTTTACAACCTATTAGACATAAAATCACCTAAATTGAAGAGCAATGATGGATTTAGCGAACTATAAGATGATGAGAAGAGGAAGAGAAAGAGAAAGAGGAAGAAAAAAGGAAGGAAAATACCTAATTGCTCAGTCATCCTTTTTAGACCTCATCAGAGTTGATACCCTTCCAAGTGCTGAAACAAATACATGCATGATTTGTATTGCGTGGCTAATTGAAATAAGTAATTTTTTCTCATGACAACACGGTTTCGGTTTCTGTATAAGTGGAATGGCACATTTTGCCCTCATTGACCAACGCAAAATGAGGTTTAACTCATGAATTTTTCTGTCAGCACAATAAGGTAACATAATTGGATATGTGCAGTATCTCTTCCATGTAACTCATCCATTTGAAATTCGTATCCAAATTTATTGTTTGTTATTGTTGCTTATATACGTGGTTGAGCTATTAAACTAAGGTCAATTCTGTTTTAGGTAGGAGGGACAGCAGATAACATTGAAGAATGCTGTGCAACTTTTGCTTCTCGTGCCTTAGGCTTTGATGCTCCACTGAGGACCACCCATCAAATAGACAATTGTACCGAAGGCTGGTTAGCTTCTTCTTAAACTCAAAATATGTTCTTTCATATAAGTGCATTAATGTTTAATCAAATGAAATTGCTGTTTTTGCAGTGTTGTATTGGCTAGAACAAAAGATTTCTGCTCAGAATTTCACAGCATGATTAGGGTTTGTCTTTAAACACATCACTTTCTATCTATCTATGGATATACTCTTACCTTATGCTATTCAACAACACATCTATATTGCTAATGTATTGGAGATTATAAAGTTATTTAATTTAAATTAGGAATTAATTTTTAAAATTTTATATTTTATAAAAAATTATTTTGGTACTTCCTTTAACTTGGGGGAATAAATTAATTCAAACAATTTTTGATTGGGTAATTATCTTATAGTGTATTTTTTCCAAGTTTGATCATGTGAACTTAGCTATAACATTATTCTTTTCATAGAATATTTTAGTTTTCAATTTTTGGAGTTAGAACATTTAAAAGGGATCCAATTTTCGATGTTAATTGAGCTTTATAATTATTATTAGCCCCAAGACGATCTTCACGGTCATTGACATGGTTTAAAACTCATAACAACCTCATGACAAATTCTTTGATATTTGCAAAACAAGTTCAATCAAACACACAAAACACAATTCACAAAATTACATTAATAGTGTAGTGGCAAGGTGCTCTGGTTACTCAAGCACCCATGGTTCGAATCCCAACTACGACACACTGCAGGACATTTTCCTCTAGCGGGATGAAAAATCTGGGACGTTAGCTGTTGGGTGAGAAGCCACATGCGCTTGGATTTGCCTAGTGGGTGGTCTGTGGGGTCGGACCGTCCACCTCCAAGATTAATTGGATTGCAAAAGCTGGACACCTGGATTATAAAAAAAATACATTAATAAACACCACCATAATGATAAAACTAACATTTACTCTAAGAGACCAACATAAAAGTGTTCATATATTGAACATAAGTAAAACATAACATCAAGTCCAACAAGATAGCTTAGGGTTCCACGACAAAAGCACGATAAAGCAACAAAAATCCACGAGTTAAATCCTAAAAATGCACGAAGTGTGCTCGGAATGAGCCCTAGTAAATTTGAAACTCCCATCAAATGATACTCTCATCAAGGATTTAAATACCCTCTTCTTGAAATGCTGAAGTGGCAAGATAAGGAGGTCAACAGGGAACACTGAGTAGAGCAAGTAAAAATGCTGAAATGTACAGACTAATGTAATAAACAATATAATAAATTCCAAAATTGTGCTCTAATGTAATAGTGTATCTGCATTAAATGTAATAATATTATGCAAGGATATAAACCTCTACTAAGGTACTAAAATCAACTTAGTTTTGACCCATTCATTAGTGTTACTCCTGCACTCTCCTAACAAAGAGTGGGACCTCATGCTTGTGCCATACAAAAATGTAACTTCCGGGGTAGTTTGAGCTCATCCTTGCTACCATAGCCAACGAATGGACAAGAAGAGAAATTGGTATATATATATTTGCTAATGCTTCACATCATCTGTGTTTGGATTGGTGTGATAGATAACCAGACAGCTAAAGGGGGTGAATAGAGGTTGTATTTGCAATTAAGAATTAATACTACTCTTGCTATAGGCTTAACAAGGTCATACAAATATCATTAGTGGCAGAAATAAGAAACATAAAGAATTGCATACATAAATGCTAACACGATGTAAGCACTTTGGAACCTTCTTCCTCCACAACCTATAACTTGTTGATGAGTCGCTCCTGAAAATCTCTCCTTTGGAGATGGAGAAACCTCTTATAACAAAAACATAGTATGAAGATTAAGAGGAAGGCTAAAGGGTTCAAGAAATTGCTCTCTATTTTGCTTATCTTCAAGCATCCACCTTACTCCTCTTTATATAGCCTTCAAACTCTTGATGCTTCACTTGTTGGTTTGCTGGCTGATTAGCCTAAGATGACTCCTTAGTCGACTTAGCTAACTGTTGGACTAGAAGTCTGACTACAATCATTATAATGATAAGTCTCCCATAAGTTATATCCTGCATTGCAAATAAGCCACAACATCTGTGGGTTTGCCATTGCTTTGTCAAGCTTTGGAAAATAAGCATCTGCAAATACTGATTTCAGTGTAATTATTCGAGCTGCTTGAATGCTGCAGTGGATCTAGCTGCCATAGAGGAATCAACACTTTATATGAAGCATTTCTTTTTAAAACATAATTTTTATCTAATCCAAATGTTGCAGTGAGTAGTGTTTTGGATGTTGTTTCTGCTCACTGGGAAGTTAAACAAGTTGTTTGGGATGTCAAATATGGGGAGGATGCTTTGACGGAGTGGACCTGTATTAGAAGGCCCTTTATCAGGGGGCTAAGTATGTTTTAGAGGCTGATTTTGAGGTTTCAGTGTTAGATGTTGAACGTTCTAATGGTTTGGTGGATCTTATTATAGTGAAGTAGTTACTCGCCGGCTCTTGCTTAAAGAAAAATTGCAAGGGAAAAAGGAGAGTGTATAATTGGGTGGTTTAGTGTGATTCTGCATTTCAAATCAATGATTATAAGTTTACATTGTTACTGGAATACTGATTTCTGATCAGAATTGTAGGGGCAGCTCATAGCCTCATACAAAAAATTTAAAACCATGCAATTGTCTGGTATAGCATGTATTGTCTCAGTATGTCTTGCTTATTGTGATTTTACTAAATTCTTATAAATTCTGATAATAAATGTAGGAAAAACAGGTCAGAAAGTTATATCTTGCTCTTGCTGCGGCACCTGTACCCATTGGAATAATTACACACTACATGCGTCCCACCAATATCGCTCCAAGATTAGTTTCCAAAGGTAATATTAGAACCTAAGCATTTAACAATGGCATCAAATATAGATTGTTAGAACTTGTGTACGTTTAGTATTACATATTGTTTGTTACATGTAATATTGTCTTTCAGACAAGGTTTGCAACCTTAATGTTGCATATTATGGAAATAAATTTAAAGATATACTATTTATTTCACCATGAAAGAGAAAAGTCTCTGAAAGTTCAATAATCATAATGTACAGACCGTCCAGGAAAATGAACAGAAAAGAAGAAAAATTTGAATTGATTCTAGTTAGACTAGTATTTTACAATATTGAAACCAGGGTCTTCTCGTTTGGTCCATCCCAATTTCTATGAAGACCAAGTGATGATTCCAAATAAAGTTTATCTGCATTTTGTAAACAAATTATCAAGTCTGTTGAGATGAAATCCTCATATGATTAAGTAATTACATCATATTACATATAGGATCCAAGCCTTACTATGCCTAAGCTAGTTAGCCATGCAAGGCTAATAGCCAAACTTATAACTATTTGGATCCTTAAGGTATGGATATTGGTAAATCACATAATGTGGCATTCTAATTTGTCTTTCATGTCTTGCTTGTCACCTAAAATGGTAAATCACCTTGATCATGTGGCTTGGTAAAGATATCAACAATTTGTTCATGAAAGTGGAGTGACAAACTGACCTAAACAATAACTCTAAGGAAATTGATATTTAATTTTGATGTATTTATTGCACTTATAGCATATTAGACAATATAACTACTATATTATTAGCAATCATACTTATTGGTTTGAACTTGTAGACCCAAAGTCATCAAGTAGTCTTTTTCTATATTGTTGGTGTGTGTGTGATCAGATGACCGGTTAGGTAGAAGGGGGTGAATACTATTCGTGCCTACAAATAAAAAAGCAACCTACTCTTGCTGCAATCTCAGTAGGGTTACAACAAAACATTAGCAGTGGAAAATAAAAAAAGCATAAGCATGTATACCACAGTGACTAGTTTTTAATGTGATTCAGTAGCCCTCAGGCTCCTAGTCCATGACCTATGATCCATTTGGCGGATTACTCTTAGAATTTTCTATTTTTTTCCTCTTTGGTTAAATGTTGTAGTTGGAGAAATCATCCAAGGGTAGCACAAGAGGCTTACAACAAAATTCTAGGATTTTACAAGAAAGCACAAAATAAAGACAATGTTGTTGTTTGAAGTTATGAACTAATTGTATATATGATTTGTGGCCTATGGAACCCTTAATTTAGCCTCTTCCATGAATTGCTTTGTTAACATGATTTCATTGACTAGACACTCATTAGTTGATTGATTTGCACCTCTTTAATCGTTATCTAATCCAATGAAGGTAGTTTGTTGATATTGTCTTACTGTAGCATCAAGTGACTGATCACCATCGATTGGTGTTGGTTAACTCAAATTGTTTCCCTTGAACCATGATTAGTGTTGACTGCTTCATTTGGGGTTTATCGGTTGGGTGCCCATAGACATCAATCAATTGCTCATAGCGACTGACTTAGTCACCAATTAATTGGTCAACATTTCCAATCGGTTGACATGTTGACTACATTCATTTAATGATTAAGTTCGCCTAGATTGAAAACTCCCCTCACCCCATGACTACACATCACTCCACTAGCAACTCACACGAAGTCTTATCGTGCCTTGAGTCTTTTCTTGTCAAGTTACTCGCATTTCGGATGCACTTTGCTCTCGGCTCACTCAATATCCCATCCTTTATCTTCACTTATGTAATTCATCTCCTTGGTAACAACGCTCTATGCTCTGTCTCCCTCGGATGTCCTATATCATTTTTTTTTCTAAACTCTACATACCTTGAGCCATCAAACACTCCATGTATTTTGTCTAGGTCTTGCACAATTTCACACACGCATCAAATACAATGATAAACCTACCTTAAACTTTTTCAATAATTGTGACCTTATTAAGGCTAATTAAAAGGACTAAATGTTCAGATTTTCAACATTAATTATCTTGCTTAAAACTAATTTGACTGACATATTGGACCTTGATTCAATGGGATTCAATGCGGAAAATGCGGTCAAACGGACCAACCCATAATGGGGCGGGTCAACCCATCAAAAATCCATCATATGGCGAGGCGGGACGGGCCGACTTGCCATCTTGGCGGGCTAAGACATCTTCAACCAAACCCAATTCAAGACCGGTTGTGGGTTATGCGGGTCAACCCATGGGCTTATTAAAAAATTAAAAATATATATAAGGTTGAAACTTTTACATTTGGATTGCAGATTAGTGGGTTAAGCCCACGAGTCCATCAAAAAATAAAAAAATATATGTAGAAAATGTTGAAAATTTAAGTTTGATTGTGGATTAGGTGGGTTAAGCTCACGAGCCTATTATTTTCCACTTTTATTTTAAATTTTAGAAAAAAAATAAGTTTCTCAACCTGCGGGCTGACCCACGTAGATCACTGGCCCAGGCAAGCCAACGCACGTGGATCTACCTTAAAATGGATTGATAAAATATAATTCAACCCACTTAAATTATTTGATGGGGCGGACCAATCCAACAGGCTTAATCCAAATTGACAGCTCTAAATGCAATTCTTAATAGTTAGTCATGCTTACAATTATGCCTCATTTATAATATGTATTAATATCATTAAATTTAATAAAATATGAAAATTATCATTTCTAAAATGTGATGAGCCAATACTAGATAAGGTTGTGCCAATGGGTTGTAGCGTGCTATGCATGAGTCCATATCGATTGTGCTTATACCAGGCTTAAATAGGGATGGCCCTTGAAAATCTAATAATAAAAATTTATTAAAATGCAGTTATGCACAAAAAATGAAAAATAAAAAGTTAATAATATTCTAAATTTTCAATTATTTCAAGGATAAAAAGGATAATATTAAAAAAACATATTAAAAAAATCATAAAAATGGAATTGGACCATGGTAGGCTCACAATGTCACATGCTTGAACCTTACCATGTGACACAACTTGACTTTGTATTGGCTTGAGCACGACATGTGGGTCGAGAGACGAACACTTGGCATGGACATGTAGGTTTCCAAGCCTCCCAGTGTTACGTATGGCCCATTCTATGTCAAGCTAGTTCAGGAGCTTGGATTGGTTGACATTTCAACTTTTGAGGCTATATAGATCATAATATATCAGAAACATTCATCAATATGAATTAACAAATTACATGCATCAATGTTACTGACTAAGTTGCTTTTAGAGATCATGGAGATATTAAAATATTTATTAAATAGTGAGCTAGATACGTATGTTCATATTCTTATCATCAAATTTTGTCTTCATAAGTACCTTACTTTACTACTACATGATAATTTCCACTTTTGCAGATCCCATTGGTGGATGGCATCTGTGCCAACTAGAAGTTCTGGAGTGTAGGGAGGTTCCATGGCCAGCTAATGAAGTATTTAAAAATCACAAAGTTGAAGATTGTGGGTGGCCCTCCAAGGGAGTTGCCTATGAGTGTACAATTAATCTCTTGACCGGAAAAACTCATCAGGTATTTCTATTTGTTTTTGCTCTTCTCATAAAACTCATTAGGTATTTCTATTAGTGGCTAATCATGTAGTTTTCTTAGCATTTAATTTACTTGTTATTTAATAGAAGCTTTGGGTCGCTTAATTTGTAGTTTCTTTTGCTAAGTCTTTTATCCCTAAATAGGAAGTCCCATGGTTTGAAATCTCGTACAATGTCGGACGAAATGGTTGAAACATATCATTCCGGTAAATCATCGAAATTCGATATCACTTGATGTCAAAGTTCAAAATCTTAAATGTCGTAGTTTCGATCTCTGTCTAGAAAAATACTAAGTATCGTATCGACTCTCCAATACATGGTGTTGGTAACAGAAGGAGATATTGTCTGTATTGAGTAATATTGAGTTTGGTAATTTAGTGGAATGATATATTTTGATTAATTTTCTCGACATGGTACAATATTTAAAATTATGCTCGGTACAAATAATGTCTTCTTATTTTTCATCTTTTTCTTCTTCAACTCCAATCCATTATCGGCATCATGCATTGAAACATCGGCATGATATCGAAATAATATCGTTCTAATCAAGGACCGAAATTTTAATATGGCTCGACATTTTGAACCTTAGGAAGTCTAAACGAGTAACTTCGATGCCTTTAATAGAAACCTCTCAAGATTGACTTAAGATATACACCTGATGTGTAAGCCTATTACTATCAGTGCTATTGGTTGATAGTGGTACAAACAGGAACCTTTGTAAGAGATAAATGCAGAATATGAATTATACTAGACTAGTGTTATGTAACCGAAAAGTAATATCAGCAGAAACGAAGACATCTTCTATACCCCACAAGAAGGAAAGTAACAAAATTGCATCAAATTGATGGCACGGGCAATTGGTAAACAGAGCACACATGAAAAAAACATCACAAAATAATACAATTATGTATAGAATTTGGTTGGGTTGAACAAAACAAGGCTCATATGCTATACCATGTACTATGTCAAGAAGCATGTAAAAGACAATGCTTTCATAGGCAAATAACGGAATTAGATCAAATCGGAGCTTTTCATTTACTGGGAAATTGTATGAACTTATGCATGTGACTGCAATTTGTCATTACTATTGTCATGTATGATATTGGCGTAGTTATAGGTCTCGGTTATGAAAACCTTGTGTTCCAACATGAATGAAATCATGCTCTCAGTTATGTCATAGCATTCAATAACTGTTTGTGTAATGCAGATTCGAGCGCAGTTTGCTGCTATTGGTGGACCTATTATTGGAGATTCAATGTACACACCATCTGCCATGGCTAGAATGGCTAATCCTTCGGTCGACCCATTCGGAGGCAGTCGTAAGGAATATGAAAGTGAGGACGATAAAATGGCAGCTATAGAAGAATGGATTGCACAGCATGGGAA
>NW_027431712.1:0-1645 GCF_044706935.1 Curcuma longa
TACACTACAAAAATAAGGGTGTTTAGCAACAAACTTTTGCGACAAAATTTATTTGTCGCAAATTTGAGACAAAATTTGCGACAAAAACAAAATTCGTTGCTAATTTAGAACGAATTTTGCGACAAAAATTTTTTTGTGGTAAAGTTTGCGATGAACAAAGTTTGTCGCTAAATTTGTCGCAATTTAGCCACGAATTGACTTATTCGTCGCAAATTTGCGACGAATAAGTAAATTCGTGGCTAATATTGGAGTTCCCGGAAAAATTAAAATATTCCAATCCATATAAGTTGCGACGAATAACGTTTTTTTGTCGCTGAAATTGCGACGAACGACGGATTCGTCGCAAGTTGGCGACAATTTAGTATTTTTGTCGGAAATCTTGTGACGAAAATGGCGATTAGATTTATTCGTTGCTAAATTTCTCGATTCCGGTGCCAAAGAACCACGTGATTTTGCGACGAATACTATTATTCGTTGCAAATTTGCGACGAATACTATTATTCGTTGCAAATTTGCGACGAATACTATTATTCGTTGCAAATTTGCGACGAATACTATTATTCGTTGCAAATTTGCGACGAATACTATTATTCGTCGCAAATTTGCGACAATTTAGTATATTTGTCGCAAATTGCGACGAATATGGCGATTAGATTTATTCGTTGCTAAATTTCTCGTTTCCGGTGCCACTTACTCACCCGGGACCCACGTGATTTTGCGACGAATTCTATTATTCGTTGCAAATTTGCGACGAATACTATTATTCGTCGCAAATTTGCGACAATTTAGTATATTTGTCGCAAATTGCGACGAATATGGCGTCGAATAAAATTTCGTCGCAAAAAACCCTAGATTAAAAGTTTCCGCCGATCCCCTTTTCTCCCCCCTCGCGATTTTCCTCTCCCGCAGCGCTGCCGTCTCGCGATTTTTCTCCCTCTCTCGCCTTCCAGCTTCTCCGGCGACGGCAATCTCCTCCGGCGGCGCTTCCTCTCCTTGCTCGAAGGTAAGATCTCCTTTTATTTCGTTTTTCGCTGTTCTTTTTCGTTTGTGGGGCTGGAAAGGGGTGGTCGGGCGGGTTGCTGGAGCTCGCCGGCCAGCAGTGCTAGGGTTGCTGGTGCTGGCCGGCGGCGGCCGCCTGGCGGCGGGCGTTGGTGTCGTGCAGGTGTGTTGGCGGGCGTTGGTGTCGTGCAGGTGTGTTGGCGGCGCGCAAGTGTGGCGGCCGGCGTTGGTGTGGCCGGCGGCGGCGACCGGTGGTGTGGCCGGCGGCGGCCAGCCACTGGTGGGGTGCTGGCCGGCCACAGGGGGGGGGGGGGGGGTTAGGTTTGTGTTAATCGAATTGGGTTTAATTATATTAGTGGTTAATTTTAGGGTTAGGGTTGGATTAGTGGTTATGTAGGGTTTAATTAGATTAGTGGTTATGTTTAGGGTTACGGTTAGGGTTAGTGATTGATGTTTAGGGTTAGGGTTAGTTATTGATGTTTAGGATTAGGGTTAGTGTTTGATGTTTAGGGTTAGGGTTAGTGATTGATGTTTAGGGTTAGGGTTATTGAATAGTATTAGGGTATAGGGTTAAATAGGGTTTGTGATTAATGTATACGATTTGGATTATTGAATAGGATTAGGGTATAGGGTTAGGGTTAGTGTA
>NW_027431713.1:0-2470 GCF_044706935.1 Curcuma longa
ATCTTATTCCTAAATGAAGATTGTAATGTAATTGTAAATGCTTCTAACTTGTAAATGTGTATCAACAACATTCTCTTAATTCACTACATTATGCCAAAATGGTTTTTCCGATGACAAGAAGAAGGGTGCAACTCACAAATTAGAATACAACTTTTGAAAACTAAACATTTCACATATGGAGGAACTCGATCCTAGTAGAAAAAATTAAGTGTTGGGATTATTGAAAGTATATACACTCTATGGAATAAGTTGCAATGAGGACTTACGTCATTTTGAGTTCTTCACTATTTTGATTTGTAGGCTGATAGATCTGCATAGTCTCTGCAGCTCTCTGGATCGACTCTTTGTATTCGCTGCAACATGAAAAGAAACAACATGCCAATGAAGAGATACAATACATGAAGTAAGTTGTGATAAAGACTCACATCATTTTCACTTCTTCAATATTGATTTTAGCAATATCATCTTTAGATTCCTGATCAGTAGGCTCACAGATAGCTTCAGTAGATCTTTGGATCGACTCCTTGTGTTCACTGTAATACGAAAGAGATACCTTAAAAGGAATTAAATTTATTTCACCAATCATAAAATGAAATATATAATGGATGACAAATTCTATAAAAATTCTTTTTTATCTCCAACCCTCTATGCCATTTATCTATTGTAGTAGTACATTCTTCATCTTTATTATTTTCTAGACCATAAATTATGTTTCTAAACTAAATTACTTATAATAATAGAAATAGTACAACAATATTGGAACGATTTCAGAGACAATTCCTTTGTTCATGTCAACAAATATGTCAATTGGAAGAGAATGATGTGAGTAAAATAGTAGTGCTTAGGAAATTCATTTAATTGATATGCTAAGTACAACATTTTCAATCCTACTAAGACAGAGATGGGTAAGAATAACTAACAAAAAATAACTCACGTCAAATTTACTCTAGAAGATTGAATTCTTAGAATATCATCTTTGCATTCTTCAGTCACAAGATGCATTTTGGACTGATTCATAGTTTTAGCAGATCTATTATGGACTGACTCCTTGTCTTCCCTACATGAGAAAATTCACAAAGGATTAGAGAAATATAGCACAATAATATTGGAACAATTTTAGTGACAATTCCTTTGTCTATGTCAACAAAAATGTCAATTGGAAGAGAATGATGTAAGTAAAACAACAATGCTTAGGAAACTCAATTGATATGCTAAGAATAACATTTTCAATCCTACTAAGATGGAGATGGGTAAGACTAACTGACAAAAATAACTCACATTAATTTTACTCTAGAAGAATGAATTCTTAAAATATCATCTTTGCATTCTTCAGCCACAAGATGCATTTTAGGCTGATTCATAGTTTTAGCAGATCTATTATGGACTGACTCCTTGTCTTCCCTATAGGAAAATTTTCACAAAGGATTAGAGAAATATAGTACAATAATATTGGAACAATTTTAGTGACAATTCCTTTATCTATGTCAACAAAAATGTCAATTGAAAGAAAACAATGTAAGTAAAACAACAAGGCTTAGGAAACTCACTTAATTGATATGCTAAGTACAAGATTTTCAATTCTACTAAGACGGAGATGGGAAAAAATAACTACAAAAAACAACTCACATCAATTTTACTCCAGAAGAATGAATTCTTAGAATATCATCTTTGCATTCTCCAATCAGAAGATGCATTTTGGGTTGATACATAGCTTTAGCAGATTCCTTGTATTCCCTACAGAAGAAAATTCACAAAGGACCAGAGTAACTTATAAAAAAGAGAGAAAATTTAGCAATGCAAAAACTATCATTCTTCACTTGAGTTTAGACGTATGGCCAAAATAATATGATTTTAATACCAACACTAGACACATTTCAAAGTGTCCGATGGTCAATTCAAAAGAGTTCTAATCCTAAAAAAACTTATGATGACACCGTACTACTACTAAAAATTCAGTGCCCTATATCAAATGGAAGCATCAACTCTT
The DNA here is from genome assembly GCF_044706935.1 of Curcuma longa. Lineage (NCBI taxonomy): Eukaryota > Viridiplantae > Streptophyta > Magnoliopsida > Zingiberales > Zingiberaceae > Curcuma > Curcuma longa. Next base: position 1,988 of record NW_027431713.1, read on the forward strand.
GTAGAATCTTGAAGAGAGCATCCATGAAATTTTCCAATATCCAAATTGAAGGCATCTAATATTATTGATTTTTCCATACACCCATTAATATATCTTGTTTAACAATTGTTAATTGGCGGCCTTTGACCGATCCAATTGGAGTTGAAACTAGTACAATATTAAGATATGTATGTGAAGTCTCAGTTCTATGACTCAAGCATCCCTCCTTGGGATCACTACTAAATCTATGATTTGTGTTACACACCTCCTTCCCTCTCTTTTCATAGAGTTTCATCTCCTTGCACTGTAATCAGTAGACAAAGTTGAAGGATGAGTCATGAAATTATGATAGATGTTTTTCTGATCAAGACAAGCAAAGTGTATTACATTGGCATTTACCGGTGCCAACAAAGTATCGATATTGATTGATGGCCAAAAGAATACATTTCAACCCTATCAATTGAAACTAATCGACACTTGAAATCATACAAATGTATTTTTATG
>NW_027431714.1:0-4069 GCF_044706935.1 Curcuma longa
AGGGGCGGCTCAAGCCTCCGAGAGGCCCTAGGCAAAATTTCTTTAAAATAATTATTATTATTTTAAAAAAATTCATTTTTTTTCAGATTTGAGACCGATAATGATGGATTTAAAATTTTTTTAAAATAAATTAAAATATTAATTTTAAAAATAATTTTTTATATAAAATTAAATTTTTTAACTTTTTGAGATGTAAAATTATTAATTAAATTTTTATATTCATTTCATTTATAATTTCTTTAGTAGAAATCATAGCAAATATGAATCCATTTTCTCTATACTCATTTAAAAAAGAAATAAAATCTTTTAATTGATCTAATTAAAATCATAATATTCATATATTCATATTGTAAAAATTTACTAACAGTATTAACTGCAAATAAGATTACAAGTTTACAATAGGAATCATTGATAAGAAAATAAGAAATTAACAAAAACATTAAAAAAAAATTGATAGGGAAATAAGGAAGACAATACTTTTAGATTTTAAGATCATAGAAAAATATGTAACAAAAGATCTTAATTTTGATCGTTCCTCTCCTTACACCCTTTATGATGATTTCGAAAATGTCTTGAGGAGAGAAAATAAACTATCAAATAAGTAAAATATTTGAAGTTGAGCAAAATAGATTATTAGATTAATAAGGAAGGAAGGAGAGGAATATAAAGAAACTAGTAAAATTAAAGTTTTAAGAATTGAAAAATATTAAATATATTGAAATCATGTCAAAATTTTTAGGAAATCCAATGACCATGTTAAATCTCTACAAAATCTAATAATCATATCAAATCTTTTCAAAATCTAATAAAGATATTTTAAAAATTTCTTATTATCTCAATAAATAAATATATATATATAATTAATATTTTAAAAAAAGGGCCCCAAAAGGGTCCCAATTTTGTGGGGGCCCTAGGCATAGGCCTTAGTGGCCTATGCCTAAAGCCGGCACTGCCATAGACCACACCCAACACTAATATGCTGTCTTGGTATGTTCTTTTGCTGATTCTGTATATGGTTGCTTTTGCTATTCTGTATATGATTGCTTTTGCTATAAGATGTAAATGGTGTATTATATTCACAGGTCCATTTTAGAGGATATCCAGTAGAAGTTTTGATACCTTGTGAAGGTGAAAAATATGTGAAATGAAGCTACATTAATTCACTAAAAGAGGTATGACTTTTAAGATTTTATATGTTGGCTACTTGGCTCCATATTTTCTTTTGCACTTCATATGGTTTTAAAAGTGGTTGTTTAGGTCACAATATGTAGCCGCTTAACCTATTCTGGAACGAAAATAAGGAATTGCACAACATATTGGGTATGTGGATTCCTTTTTAGTGGTTTGATTTGCTGTTATGATGTTTTTGACTTTGTAAGCTGTGTATGTGTTTTTTTATTATATTTATGATATAAATTGATGGTTTATCAGCCCTATGTCTAAGGGTTTTGATGTGTATTTGGACAGGGACATTATGTATACCTCTTATACCCCCAATTTACTGGGGAGATTCTGTCCGTTTTGATATTAGGAGAGGATAAGAGATAGTTGGCTAAGTGATCTGCATTTTGAGTGATATGTATTTTTGGATTTTCGGATCAGGATCTTTTCCTCCCGCACATTTACTTTTTTAAAAAAAATTATTGATTCCTCTATACTGTACATTGTAAAAAAAATTTTATTAGCCCTCGCCAAAAATTATTTCTGGATCCGCCCTGCATGCTCTCGAACATTATTATGATATATTATAGTGAGAGCATCAATTTTTTCAACTCAATTTGGGCATGAGACATAATGTTGAAAACTTATTATAATTGTCACGAAGGTTTATTAGTCGATACTCAATGACTGACATCACAAATGTGTTCTTGGGATTCTTATATGTGATTGCCTAGTTCACATGATTAATTTAGTCCCCTCAAACATCATTGTGATATATCATATTGAGAGCATGATTGCCCTGGTCAGTCCCACATTCACCGTGATTTACCTCTCCACAGATGGTCGGGGGCCGATCGTGCTGGGGCCGCTAGGTTGGCGGATATCCAACCTTTGCAGCATATTGAGAGCATGATTTTTTAACTTAATTCAGAAATGATTTTGAAAGCTTATTATAATTTCACGACGATGATCCAGGCGAGGGCTGGAGGGGGCTGAAGCCCTCGCCAGGATCGCCAGTGCCGCCTCGTGGCTCAGCCGCGACCAGCATTTTCACCAACGTCGACGAGGGCTGGAGGGGGCTGGAGAGGGCTGGAGGTCTGGAGCAGCAGGGATAGGCGATCGGCGACTAGCGTTTTCACCAACGCCGCCTCGTGGATGGTGCGGCTGAGCACAGCGCCCCGCTGGAGTGTCGTCGTCGTCTTCGTCAAGCGGAGCGCTCGCCAGATGTTGCCTGTAGGCGATTAAAATACCGGGTAAGAATATTGGGTTATCTGGTTTAATGGATACGACCCGTTAAGAAACCCTATAACGCCGAAACCTATTCCAGTATTCCTCATCCTCAACCGCGATCTTCGCCGACCTCTGTTTCCTTCCTCCTCATCTTCGCCCGCCGCCGCCGCCGCCTCTCTTTTGCTTTCCTCGCGCCGTCTTCCTCACCAGCCGCCGACACCGCCGCTCCTCCCTTCCTCGCGGTTCCTCCTCCGTCCGACGCCGGCGCCATCGAGCTTGATAAGGAGGGATTTAATTTAATACTGATTGATTCAGATTAGGTTGATTTCAATTAAAGTAATACCTAATCTTACTTTCATCTTAATTATTTCTTTATGTAGATTATGGAGAGGTTTTTTAAACCTAAACGTTTTCGTAACGAGGATTCTTCCAATGATCCTAATATTAGTGAAGCTGTGGAAAATCAATCTCATGTGGATATTAATATTAGGATCGGTTGGTTCGCTAGAGGGGGGTGAATAGCGTTTTTCGATTCTTCTTGATTGTTTCTCTGCAAGAGTGTTAGCGGAAGCAAAATATAAAAGAGAAAACAATAGATCAACGCTAACCCGGTTTGTTTACTTGGTATCCACCTCCGCAGAGGTGACTAATCCAAGGATCCACACGCACGCACACACCCGATGCACTATGAATCTTCTCCTTCTCGAAAACCTCGAAGGCGGAGAAACCTTTACAACTCTTTCGATCTCCTCAAAGATGATATGAAATAGTGTTCAGGAGGAGAGGAAGAAAGCACAAGAATCAGAGAACAAACACGTTCTCAAAAGAAGCGAGAAAGAATGAAAGAATAGCAGAATTCTTGAGTTGATCTCGAGCAGGCTTCTTTTATAATTCTTCGGTCATCAGTCGACTGCTGGCAGGGCCAGTCGACTGATGGCTTCAATCGGCAACAAAATCTCGCATTAAAGTGCATTAAATGCTTGCCAATTTTCTGCAACGTTCAAATAGCAGTCGACTGATCCAAGACCAGTCGACTGGCATCAGTCGACTCCAATAACACCAGTCGACTGCCCAGTCGACTCCTGTCTTCCTCTGGCTCGACTGATCTTTCTGTGTGCGTCTGATTTATGAGCAGTCGACTGCTGGCAGGGCCAGTCGACTGGTGAAGCTGAAAAATCTCATTTCAGCTTCTCTTGACCTAGACCTCGGCCTTCAAACATCTCCCATAGCCTCATGCCTTCCCTGGATGCTCCATCATCCTTGCACTAGCCTGAGATGCTTCCATCAGCTTCGTCATGTCAAGTCCTTGCCAAGACTACCCACTTGGACTTTTCCTTGCCAAGACTACCCACTTGGACTTTTCCTTGCCAAGACTTCCCACTTGGACTTTTCCTTGCCAAGACTTCCCACTTGGACTTTTCCTTGCCAAGACTTCCCACTTGGACTTTTCCTTGCCAAGACTTCCCACTTCCACTTGGACTTTCCTTTGCCAAGACTACACACTTGGACTTTTCCTTTGCCAAGACTTCCCACTTGGACTTTTCCTTTGCCAAGACCACGCTTGGACTTTCCTGCAAACTTGCATCACACATGTTAGATCACAAGTATTGCCTAACTTTAAACATGGTTTAGCCAAACATTGAAACTCAATGCACTTGGGGCAAAGATTGCACCAACA
>NW_027431715.1:0-4009 GCF_044706935.1 Curcuma longa
TATAAAGGAATTACGTGAGAATAATGGAATGAAGATTACCATGGATAATTAAGCAGCTAGTTTGGTTTCTCCTGCGGCTAAATCCACATTGCCTTCCTTCTCTATCGCAGTCTCTGCACATCTCCCATTCCGGAATATTAAGAGATAGATCCATCTGTAGCGTTTTAATGAATCCCTGAACCAGATCTCCAAACGTTCGTTCGCCTGCATATCCGATCCAACCACCCATTCCAGTGGCCACGCATCCTGACGGGAGCTGGTCCATGGAAGCCGAAGCATCCGCTGCATAAATCCACTGCCTTTGACTCCCATGATTGCCAAGGCACCGAATGGGCCCGGTGATCCAATCCTTATCTGTTGCTATTTCACTCGAGCAGTTCATCAACTTATAGTTGTCGTAGTCGTCGTCGTCGTCGTTGTGGCGGTGGTGGTAGTAGTAGTAGTTGTAGAAGTAGGATCCCAGATGGTAAATTGAGCCGTTGAGATTGGTGTAGCTAAGCTTTTGCATTGGACACTGAGCCCATTCATCGCCTTCTACCTTGATTCTAATAAATTAAGTGTCGAATTTGATGATCTTGCAGAGCCCTAAACTAGGAAGCGTGATCATGGCGTCACCGGCAGCAGAGCATGAGACGTCCAAGCCCTGAACGCCGCAGTAGGCAGGAGTCGAGTTCAGGCGGAAGGGGTATCTGATATCTATTCCTCCTCCGCAGGTGGACTTAGTTTGGCAATCCTTGATGAACTCCTCTCTCTCCTGCCCCTCCAGAGTTGGTCCTGTAAATTAAAGAAATTAGCAAACAATCAGTAGTTACTAATGATTTAAATTCTTTTCATCCAACTATTAAAAATATTATTGTATCACAAAGTAGCATAGCATATTTACTTGATGTAAAGTTGAAAAGTTAATTTCATAATAATCATATATTACATCTAATTCAAATTGTAATATTAAGAAAATATATGGTCTTAAATATATATTTCCTAGAAAGCAAGGTTTAACCAATATGTTCAAAAAACATATAGTTATTAAAAATAAAAATGGCAAAGATATATCTTAATATTATTTTATCATGTTATTGACCAAATATAAAGGAACGCGAGAATTGAATGATGATGGAATGAAGGGCCTCGTACTCATTAAGCAGGCAGTTTCGTTTCTTTTGCGGCTAAATCCACATTGCTTTCCTCTGTTTCTGACAATCTATGCACTTCTCCCATTCCGGAAGATTAAGAGATACATCCATCTGTAGCGTTTGAAGGAATCCCTGAACCTGATCTCTAAACGTTTCGTCCGGGATATCCGATCCAACCACCCATTCCAGTGCCCACGCATCCTGACGGGAGAATGGAAGCCGACACATCCGCTGCGGCATAAACCCACTGCCCTTGACTCCCATTGCCAAGGCACGGAATGGGTCCGGCGATCCAATCCAAACCTGTTTCTATTTCACTCGAGCAATTCACCAGCGTATAATAGTTGGCGAAGTAGTAGTACTCGTAAATTGAGCCGGTGAAATTGGTGGAGATGAGCTTTTGCATTGGACACTGAGCCCATTCATCGCCTAATAACTCGATTCTAATAACTGAATAAATAAAGTCGATGATCTTGCAGGGCCCTAAGGGAGGAACCATGATGATGGCGTCACCTGCAGCGGAGCATGAGACCTCCAAGCCCTGAACGCCGCAGTACGCAGGCGTCGAGTTCAGGCGGAAGGGATAAATGATATCTATCCCTCCGCAGGTGGAATTAGTTTCACAATCCTCGATAAACTCCTCTCTCTCCTCCACCTCGAGATCCTGAGCCCAAATATGAATGGCTTTGGAAGCATGGAGAATCAGTAGGAGAAGGCAGAGTAGGCGATTCATGGTGAAATTAGCTAGATTAAGGGAGGGGGAGAGGGGACGTGAAAAGCTTCCCATTCGAGTTGGGAATTTAAGAGAGAGATTCATGACAACTTGTGTGTGGAAGTCAAAGTCAACAATGCCTTCGTCTACTGCTTAATTAATTTAGACTTAATTTTCCACACGTAATATCTTTATCATTGTGGAAATATTGACGTCTACCACATGTAAATTCCAAGAAACTTGAGTTGACAAGGACTTTGATTCGCTGAATGTTACGGCAGATATCCACGATGACGTCAACATGAGTTCGAGTCTGATCCGGGTCTGACTTGAATCTCGCCCAGAGGACATGATAAACCCGGTACAAATCTCCCTTGGTCTGATAAGCCTTGGCTGAATCCCCATTCGGCTACCCCCAACGCCGAATCTCCATTCGGCCGTAGCCTTGACCGAATCCCCATTCGGCTGAACTCATCGCCGAATCCCCATTCGGCCGTAGCCTTAGCCGAATCCCCACTCGACCACACCCATCGCCGAATCCCCATTCGGCCGTAGCATTAGCCGAATACCCATTCGGCCCTATCCCTAAGCCGAGTCCCTCATTCTGGCCACAACCTCCGCCGAATCTTCATTCGGCCACATCCCTTGCCGAATCCTCCCTCGGCCACGGGCCTCGCCGAATCCTCATTCGGCCGTAGCCGTCGTCGAATACTCATTCGGCCATGCTCCTAAGCCAAATCCCTCATTCGGCCGCATCCTTGTCGAGTCGCCCGGCAAAGCCTGGGTCCACCTTATCATGATTTCTGACAAACCCACGCCCCATTTAATTAATGTTATTCCTGCCGCCTGTACACCGATGTTGATAAGGTGATGCTTTTACGGCGATGGGACGGAGAATTCAATGGTTCCTGATACCTCATTAATCAGGATAAGACGTTCCTTAATGATGACGTGACACGTGCGCACGCTCATCTCCTCTTTAAAAGACCACTCCCGCAGCAGGTAAAACTCTCTCCGAACTCTTACTCTCCTTACACGCTCAAGTTCTCCTTCTACTGTTCATCTTCTTCTTCTCCGTTTTCTCCACTGACTTGAGCGTCGGAGTGGTCGCGTCGGAGCCACCTCCGGCCGTCCTATTGACGTTTGCTGTGCCTGCAGGTCCTGTGGCCCTCGAGCTTCTTCTTCTCCTGCTCTTCTTCCCCATCGGTTCCATCTCACGGCGAGCTAGGTCCGGTGGCGTGTCTCGACGCACTTCTCAACCGGAACACTGAATCTTCTTCTTAAATAATGTAAGAATTAATGTATTACATCGACATTCATTTAGTCATACTCGATTATTAGATGAAATTCCAAAATATTCCATGGGCATGTTGGAGGGGAGGTAGTTGGGAATTAAACAGCTTGGAAGCATGATGAATGCATGCAACTTGTGTGTGGAAGTCAAGGTCAACAATGACTTGTGTTGAGGACTGGATTGGAGGACGTTGTCTCATAAGTAATTTAGATTTAATTTTCCACACGTATTGTCTTTATCCTTGTAGAAATTTTTGCTGTTTGTAAATTCCAATAGACAAAGACTTTGATTTTTCAAGAACTAACTTACAGGTTGAATCTTCTCCTTAAATAATGTAAGAAAGCTATTACATTAGTTTTTTATTCAGTCATACTCGATTATTTAATTGTGAAAATGCCAACCTTTTATTGCAGCTGTTTCCTTTTGAATTTTTTATTCATTAATATTAATATTGTTGATCAATGTGATTCTATCCCAAATTGATCGACTCGGTGAAATATGTTGATTCATCAATATTGATAACGATAAAATACCCTATTGTCCTTGATTTGCTTGCTTGAAGCGTCTGGCACGATACTCAGTCAACGTTTACTAAAGTCGTTTCAGACTACAAGTAAACGTTGACTGACCAGCAAAGGATAACTGCAAGTAAACGTGATTGCCTGTAGATCAATTTCCAATTGTTGTAGTCTAGATTCCCTTAGATAGATGGAGAGGACATCTGCCAAGAACAGCTCTCGCTCCCTCTGCATGGCCATGGCCTTCAAAGCATCATGGAGCAGCTACTACGCTCTGCTTCTGCTGCTACTCTTCCTCCTCCTCCTGTCCCAGGCTGCTGTTACAGCTACGAGGCAGCAGCAGCGGAGCCAA
>NW_027431716.1:0-2711 GCF_044706935.1 Curcuma longa
CCTAGAATTGATGTGTGTCATGATTAGGGTTGCAAATTGATTTAAATTATCAAAACCCCATAATTAATTCAAACAAACGAAGTATAGGGGCCTCGAGTCATGTTTTTCCAAGGACTAGTAGAAAAGTTGTTTAATTCGAGCTCGTGTGTCGTTCTTTTTGGGATTTTCTATGAAAATTGGGGATTTGGGTGTTTTTCAATTAAATTGTGAATTTGAAATCAATAAATGAAACTAGGAAACTAGGAATGAAACAAAACATTGCAATTCAAGAAGCAAGGAAAAGCAAAAATTAAGCTAAGGTTACCAATTGATTTCAAGGGCAACAAACCTAACTAGCAAGGCAGTTATGCAATCCAACTATCAAATTCCACTTGACTAATAGCAAGATCACTGACTAAGCCAATCTAACCTATCTAACTGATACACGGAATCAAACTTGGCACAAATAGTAACAATACCTAAGTTATCAGAAACTGAAGTATCACTTTGGCAAAAGGTTTGCATCCAACAAAATTCCTAACAATCGAGCCAAGATAATGCTAACAAGCTAATGTATATGACACACGAATCAAATTCAAAAGTGTTGAAACAGATCTAATTTAAACTAATTCAGTCATGAGTTATCAGAAACAGAAACTACAGAATCAGAATAGAAGAATAGAAACTCATCCAGCCATTCTTCTTCCTTGTTCTCCTTAGCTTGGTGTCAAACAAGCTATTAAATCCACAATGTGGCTTCAATAATCCATCTGGAAACTTGAAGATGGTAGCCCGAGTGATTTGCTTGCTTCCCGAACCCCTAATCGCCCGGAGAAACCCCCTCCGGCAAAAAATAGAGCTCGGTTCAGGAGTTATTTGAGCTGCAAGCTGGATTTCACGACTTCAAACTTGCTTCGATTGGATTGATGATGATATAGGGAGGCTCCACGATCCTAGGAGAACCCCTCAAAGGAATCGTGGCACCGGATAATGCTGTTGATGATCGAAAAATGCAGAAATAGAAATTTGGCCGCCGAAAAAACCTTCTCCATCACGCGCCTTCCAACCACCGGAATATACCCAAAGAACCGGCTTCGGATTCCTCGTGGATCAAGGAACGCAATGGAAGAAGTTTGGGAGGATGGGGCTTTGCCTGGAGCTACGTCGATGAGCAGGGCAGGTTCATGCGAGAAGATAAACAGTGGCGCAGCCACTGTTCATTAAAACCTTGATTTTATACTCTGATTAATCAATGAATCTCAGCCCTTGATTTCCACTACAAAAAATCAGGGATTTTGCGATGAATTTTTGGGACGAATAATTTTCGTCGCCAATCAACAACGAATTTTGGGACGAACACAACTTTTGTCGCTAATCTGCACAAAATTTGCAACGAAAAAATTATTAGTTGCCAATTTAGCAACTCAATAATTTCGTCGTAGAATTCGTTGCAAAAATAATTCGTTGCAAAATTCATCGCAAATCTGCAACGAATAATTTATTCATCACAAATTGACGACGAAATATTTTTTCGTTGCAAAAAAAACCATCATATCGCCCAATTTTGGCGACGAATCCGGTATTCGTCGCCAAATTGGCGACGAAGGGGTATTCATCGCCAAATTGGCGACGAAAGGGGTATTCGTCGCCAATTTGGCGACGAAAAATGTGTTTCGTCGCCAAATTGGCGACGAACACTTGATTCGTCGCCAAATTTGGCGACGAATATGACGACGAAAAGTTTAATTCGTTGCCAAACAGACACCACAAGATAAATATCGCTGAATTTTGGCGACGAACAGGGAATTGCGTCGCCAATTTGGCGACGAAAGAAAATTCATTGCCTAATTGGCGACGAAAACCTCTTTCGTCGCCAATTGACGACGTAAGAGGTTTTGTCGCCAAAAAACTTAAGTAAAACCCTAACTACCGTCTCCTCTTTTCTTCTCGCACGCAAACAGCCCTCTCTCGCCGATCTCTCGCACGCGAACAGCTCTCTCTCGCCGATCTCTCGTCGGATATCTCTCCCTCGCCGGCGGATCTCTCTCTCTCTCGCCGATCTCTCGCCGGATCTCTCTCCTTCACCGCCGGATCTCTCTCCCTCGCCGCCGGATCTCTCGTCGGATCCCCCCTCCCTCGCCGCCGGATCTCTCTCCTTGGCCGCCGGATCTCTCTCCCTCGCCGCCAGATTCCTCTGTAAGGTTGCTCCTTCCTTTTTCCTATTTTTTTTCTGTGTTTTTCGCCGCCGGCGCCGTTGGAAAGAGATGGTCGAACGTCAGGCGGCGTCGGGTGGCGCTGACTGTCCCTGGCCACCGTCGGTCGTCGCTGGCCGCCCCTGGCCGGCGCTGGTTGCCCCTTGCCGGCGCTGGCCAGAAAGTAGCATGACAAAGGGGATTTCTTGGTGTTATGCAAAAGTTAAGAACTCAAGTTTAGGGTTCTTGGTCAATGAAATTTGAGAACTCAAGTTTTGTTGTAGTGTGCTAGAACGGATAACAGAAATAGCATAGGTGTTTGTTTAAGTCAGGTTTTTGTATCAGCTAAGTTACTTCCACCTGAGTTTAAAGTTTGTTAAACTGGTCTTAAAACTGCATGAAATTACCTTGTTTGTTAAACTGCATTTGGTAAACTGGTCTTATTCTCTACAGGGGTTCTCAGTAACCTATCATCCATGCAAACTTCACGAAGAAAGATGCTAATCAAATGATTAACCATAGATCTGTTGGCTGCGGCGA
>NW_027431717.1:0-31695 GCF_044706935.1 Curcuma longa
TGTAGGGAATCCTATGCGATAAACGACAAATCACAGCGGAAAAAGGATCCCTTGAGCGATCCATGCGAAAGAAAAACAAACAAGTTTATATCTACAAAATCCTATCTAATAGGGTATACCTTTGGAGCGTGCCCTTCGCTTATCCCGCTCGTCCAAAGTTTGTCGGATCTCTTGCACGTTCAAGTGTCCGTGTCTCTATGCGTATCCACACGAACACTCACTTTTGGAGAAAATTTGGGTTGTGCTAGCAACCCCTTTGAGACTCTCGGCCAAGAAGAAGAAGGAGAGAAGAAGATGAACACCCTTGGTGTGAGTTTCGGCCAAGAGAAGAAGAGGAGGTGAAGATGAAAATCCTCTATGACTTTTGGGGAGAAAAATTCTTTTTATACCCAAGCCATGAATACCAAAGGTTTTTAGGCTTTTGGTATTCTCTCATCAATGCATGATAACCTCCATGCAAGATAACCTCTTCTTCTTCAATAACCTCCATGCATGATAACCTCATCTTCTTCAATAACCTCCATGCATGATAACCTCATCTTCTTCAATGCATGATTAATCCACATTAATCATGCATGATGAATCAAAATTCATTCATCAACTTGGTTTAATTTGAGTCTAACTCAAAATCAACCAACTTGAGTCTAACTCAAGTCTAGGCCATCCAATGAGCATAATTGTTTCTTTAGTCAAACTAAAATGAACCCATCTCCAAATAGAGTGTTATTTGTGTGTGACCCAATAGGTTTTCGTAACGTTGGCAATGTCTCTAAAATCTATTTTATAAACATAAGTAATGAGTGACATTTAGCAATGCATCATTGCTATCTAAGTGACAAAAATATTGAGATCCGACATAACCTTCGTGACTATGATAATGTATGACCATGTCCTATCCTCGATATCTAGATTGATCAATGAGGCATAGACCGTGTCATCCTCTTATCAATCTTTATGTTTCTTGATCCCCAAGTAGACTCACTCAAGCAAATGAGCTCAATATCTCATATTGACTCATTTGAGCATGACCATGCATTTCGTGGTCCTACTTTATCAAGAGGCCGCAAGATATCACTCCCATTATATGGAAGGGATAGATCTCATCTACATCACTCACATCCCTCTGCATAATTCGTTACATACTCAGTGATCGCCTTTATAGTCCACTCTGTTACGGGTGACGTTTGACGACACCAAAGTACATAACTCCTTATGTAGGGAACCGTAGTGACTTCAAGTCTAAGGACTATTCATACCAATAGTCACATGAGAAAGTTTATGTCACTCATATAACGATCCATGAAACTTTCTCATGACGGGTCAATTCAGTATACATTTTCTAATGTATACCCATGTGTCAATTCGATATCTCATATCCATGACTTATGAGATCAAGTCATCCAGCTAACCCACATGCTAGTCTCAACGCATTAATATCGTTCTTGAATATTAATGCTTGACTAGGAATGATTAAAGAGTAGTATTTTCTATACATCATCTCACTATCGATTTAAACAATCGATATGATGTAGATTAGAACTAGCTACCCAAGGACATTATTATACTTAGTTATTTGACACAAACATAAAATAAGTATAATAATCAAAAAACCCTTGCTTTTATTAATAATAGAATATGATATAAAGTCCTAGTCAATCATTACATAATTGGCTCTAAGGCTATTACTAACACTATGAGCACTAGGCAAGCAAAAAGAACTTTAGGCAATTATGGAAGTCTTATAGGAGTGAACTCTAGACAAAGGGGAAGAACTCTAGGCACAAGGTAAGTCCTGGAAGAGTGAACTCCAGACAAGTAAGAAGTTCTCATAGGTCAAGTAGATTAGATACTAGGCAAGCTTTGTAGGTTAGGCAGACTAGATACTAGACATATATACATGTTTTATGATGCTTCAGATTAATCTCTGTGTTGTAGGAAAAATTTGGATTCTGGGCGATTGGAAGAGGTCTAAACCATTAGAACTTCATGCAACAGCAAGAAGTTCCAGGCGACCAGACATTTTGATAAGCATTGAATACCATTTGTAAAACTTCTCTTTAAGTTTTAGAGGTATCTTTCGATCACAAAGAACACAATGCTCTCCTCCATTTTAATCATTTTATTTGTATGTTATATAAGACATCTCTCTCAATCTCTCCATTTTTTGCAAAAATAATGCTAAATTCTTGATGTATTCAATTACACGTAGTTCGTCATCTCTTATCTTAATAATTGTCATACTACGTCCAATATTGGTAAACATAAATTTTATATTTTATTTTTATTCTACTAAGTCTAAAACCTTTTACTTTCAATATTTCACACCATGATTCGAGCTTAACATTTACTTTTTCACGTACCTCATTTACTAAAAAGATAGCTACTTACGGCTTGTTTGGGAGGAGGTGAGGGAAGGGGGAGGAAGGGTAAATAAGGGGAAGGGAATTTGTAACCTTGTTTGTAAAGAAGTGAGGGAAGGGGAGAGAAGGGGAAGGAAGGGTAAGCTTTCCCCTTGCATGGCCATAAATAGACACAATTCCTTACACTCCGATTTGGGGTGTAAGGAAGGGGAAGGAAATGTGAAAACATATTTATTCCAATTTTACCCTTATATTAAAATATTAATTATTAAAATAACTTATCTATTAGATTTTTGCACCGTTGCTCCTCGTCACATAACGTAGTCGTCACTCGCACTCCTCGATGTTAACCTTCGTCGTAAATTTTTACATCAATAAATTTTTATAAAAATATATATAAAAAGTAAATTTTTATAAAAATATATATAAAAATATTGATTTATCTTTTATCGTACCAAAATGTATAAATTCTGTATTTCACATATTTTTTATATATCTACTTATTATTTTTTAAATTTTTTATTTATTTAAGTTGTAAATATTAATTTTTGTTAATCTTATGAGCTATATATATTTTTTTACATATAGATTTATTTTAAAAAATAAAGATATTTTTATAATTTTATATATTTAGTTTATAATTTCGATTGACGAACTCATTGAACGAATAGTTATAAGGCATTAGATAAAATAAAATACCTAACGAACAATTATTTCTAAATTATTATAGATCTATTTTAACAAGTAAGGATATTTTTGTAATTTTATATATTTAACCTTGATTTCCTTCCCCTTCCTCCCAAACAAGGTAGCACATGTTACGTTAATGAACCTTCCCTTCCTCCCAAACAAGAAAAATATAAATACCTCCCTTCCTTTTCCTTTCCCTTCCTTCCCCTTCCTTCCCCTTCCGTTAATGAACCTTCCCTCACCCCATCCAAACAGAGTGGTACTTTTTCTTTTGCTATGTTTGTTTTATTTTATATATTCCGCTGTGTACTAATAATTTAGGATATAATAACAACAATAACTAAGCCTTATCCCGCTAGGTGGGTGTATACTAACAATTGAAGATGAAAATAAAGTGAAGTGTTATTCACTCCCCTAAGTGCACCCCATTGATCTTATACGCACATCTATCTTAATATCCTCATCTTTGCAACTCTCATCTTCTACTTGTGTGCTTAAGTCATAGCTCAATATTTATCTCATATAACTTAGCAAGTCTAATCGCCATTTGTAGAACTTCTCTTTAAGTTTTAGAGGTATCTTTCGATCACAAATAACACAATGTTCTCCTCCTTTTTAATCATTTTATTTGTATGTTATATAAGACATCTCTCTCAATCTCTCCGTTTTTTGCAAAAATGATGCTAAATTCTTGAAGTATTCAGTTATACGTAGCTCGTCATCTCTTATCTTAATAATTGTCATACTACGTCCAATATTGGTAAACTTAAATTTCATATATTTTATTTTTATTCAGCTAAGTCTAAAACCTTTTACTTTCAATATTTCACACCATGATTCGAGCTTAATATTTACTTTTTCACGTGCCTCATTTACTAAAAAGATAGCTACTTAGAGTTCATTTATGTTAATATAAAAAGATAAAGACTTAGAGTTGATTGTTGATGTAACCTTATCTTCATAGGAAAACTTTGATTAATCCACCTAAAGTCTTCACTCTTATCATTATATCCTCGTGCACATATTTAATTATTTTAATATACGATATGTTAATACTTTTCTTTTATATAATTCTTCATATAATCTCTCTTGAGATTATGTTATAAACTTTTTCTAGGTTAACAAATACCATGTGTAAGTCTAGATTTTTTTCTCGATACTTTTCAATTAATTGTCTGAGAAGATATATAACTTCTATTCTTGACCTTTTAAGTATGAATCCAAATTGATTTTCGGTTATCGTGGTCTCCTTAATCTTTTAGTCTTTTTCTTTCACTCTTTCCCAAAGTTTAATAGAATGATTTATTAACTTAATACTCTTATAATTCACACAATTTTATACGTCTACGGAGGCCTAGATATTTTTTATATTTTCAATATTAGGTTGAATGATTTTGTAAGCCATTTAATACCTTGTTTCTCTTGGTACATCCATACCTCTATTAGAATATGATATGATTAAACTATTTTTTCATTTTGCATCGTATTTAAAACTTGTTCTATATTTGAAGTTTGAATTCTTTGATAAAAATTTAAATTTTTATACTCTTTGGTCTATTTAAATTACCTAAGTTAAGTTGGTTATCTAAATTTTTGTTAAAAAGTTGAGAAAAATATTTTTTCCATCTCTCTTTTATTTTTCTCATTATCTTCAATGCATCTTATTTGAATAAGATCTCTTATTTCCTCTCTTTCACTTTAATTATTCTATAGATGTCACTTTTCCCTTTGTTTGTCGATATAATTGTTTGAAAGTTTCATTTTTAATTTCATTCACCAGTTTCTTGACCACTTTCTTAGATAATGCATACTTTTTTAAATTTTCTTCGTTTTTACAAATATACAATAACTAATAGGTTGCCATGCCATATTTGAATCACCATATATTTCTCCTAGTACTTGTGCTTCTACCTTTTCCTAAAGGATACTTTGCTTCCCGTCCTTTGACTTTCATTAATTGATTAAAGGAGTCGTGGTTTTCCTTCTATTGATACTATTATTGAGATGTATATCTAATACCACTAACTTATGTTGGATAGTTGAGTTTTCTACAGGGATGACCTTGTGATGCGTGCTAACCACAAGTGCATATTCATGAAATTATCATCCTCTTGCGATCGTGAAGTTGAGTATTAGTTTACGTGTGATGGATCAAAAGTTAGAGAATTGTTATGAAAGCAAGTAAGCTAAGAAAACGAAATTAAAAGATAGGGAGAAAGCCAGTTCTTAAGATAATTCTAAAACTTCAATTTCACTTCGACGATCGTTGACAATGTAGTTATGAATCACTCTCATACCTCATTGTTAGATCATGCTTGAAGATGGTTTATCCTAAGGCATCCGATACTCCTTTTCAAGAATACACCGGTGTATCTATTTTAACGCAATCCCTATTTTCGTGGTAGTCGAACTAGAGTAGACCCTTTACGCTCTGTGATAGCTTATGTTACTCTCGAGAAAGTTTGGACTACTTTTGTGAACAAATTCTCAAGTTCAATTCTTATAGATCTGAAATCAAAGTTCGCCTTTTGGCTCTTCTTCTTTTCCTTAAGATCTATACTAATATCCGTTAAGACATATTAACATGTTAAGTACGCTAAGGCATGAATCAATGATTAACATATCATGCTCCCCGGGCTATGATACAATGGCAAAACGCTTCCGCAATTAACCAAGCATCCACAGGTCGATTTCTAACTGTGGTGCACTGTGGATTAATTTTCTCCAATGGAAAAACAACCTTGGAACGTTGCAACGGACTGCTAATGTCCGTTAAGACATATTAGCATGTTAAGTACGCTAAGACATGAATCAAGTATCAACACATCAATTCAAAGTTGGGTTACTCTCTAAGTTTAGAATTAAGAAGACTACTCTATCACAATGGAAAAACAAGTCAAAGACATCATTGAAAGTATTCTACAATTCAAAATAAAGAGCAAAGTACAGAAAGAATTCAGTTTGTAGATGTCGACGACATCTTTGGATGATCTTCATGTGCTCCTTTGCGGTTGAGATCTCTAGGTTCCTTGGATCTCTTTGAAGACGACTCTCTTTTAGGGTATCCTGTCATAAGAACCCTATGATCCCTTGAACCTGCGCTTCCTGGTTGCTTTAAAGGGTTTTTTCCTTTGTCGAACTTCCGATCACCCTTGATCTGCTTGGACTTTTCACTTGTCAGACGTCCGATCATCCTTGACCTACCTAGATTTTTCCTTTGTCAAGTATTCGGTCACTCTTAACTTACTTGGACTTTTCATTGCTTAGTTCAATCTTGACCTATCAGAACTTCTCGCTCGATTATCAAACATCCGATCAATATTGATCTGCTTGAACTTCTCATCAACTCATTTGCAAGCATCTAGTCAACCTTGATACTTGTTTGGATTCTCTCACTAACTTGGTCAACCTTGACCAAATTACTTGACCGATCCTGATCAGACTCCATTAAATATATTGTCAAACAAATATCAAAACCCTGAAGGTCGATTGCATCAACATCTACAAGTTCATAATATTTTTCTCTCTTTGCTAATTGTTTTATCTTGTGTAGAGATGAAATATGAGATTTTTCCACCCTTGGGAAGTTGAAGTTTTCATAGTTAATTTTGGGAGTGGTTCACTTGACGAATAAGTAGGTGAAGTAAGAGTTGGACTCTGAATCACGTAAAATAGCTTTTTTAACCTTGTTCATTGTTTGCATTTTTCTTTTTTTTTGCTGTGTGTAACCTTTGACATGAACATCAAAATCTATATACGAGCACAATGCTTACCTAATGGATTTATATTTGTCTTTGCACTCACAAGAGAACGAATTTCAAGTATGGACTTTTCACCCCTCTCCTTTAGCCTATTATGACTTGGTCATCTATCACAATAATCCAATTCTACATGGATTATATTGAAGTCAAAGCTGAGTGTTTGAATGTGTAGCAATTCTTGCCACAGGAGCATATGCATCAAAATAATTTATACTTTCTTTTTGGGTGGCTCATTTAGCAACTAATCTTGCCTTAAAGGCTTGAATTTATCCATTGGTTTTATATTTTCCTCCTAAATTGCCATGTGCACCCTATAGGTCTAGAACCAATAGGAAGATCCACAAAAATCCATCTGTTACTGGATGCAATAGAATCTATTTCATCATTGTCGACTTCTTTCTAGAAAGCTGCATCTCTAGAAGACATGACTTCAACAAGGAAAATTAGACAATCTAGGGAAAATAATCAGGATGCAATCTTTTTTCTTTTCTTATTCTTTGACTTATTCTAGGCTCATCAACTAATTGTGAACTTTTTGTTTTATTTTCTATATAATAAGTTAAAAGTAGTACATAAATTGAAGAATGTAAAAAGAACTTATCATAACATTCAACATAGATAGATTCAACAATAATATTATTGATCAAATCTTATAATCTATAAGCTTTAGAGTTTTGAGCATAACCAACAAATTCAGATTTTATTCCTCTAGGTCTAAGTTTACTTTTATGAGGGTCAACTGTCTTATAAAGAAAGCTATACCCCCAAAACTTCAATAATTCAGGTTTGATTTTTCTACTATGTCACAGCTAGAAACTTGTAATTTCTTAGAAGGAATATGATTACGAATATAACATGTTGTAAAGCCTCACCTCAAATTATTGAGTAAACCTGAATTCAAAAGCATAACATTAATCATATCTAATAATGTTTTATTTTTTCTCTACTATGTTATTTTGTTGAGAAATATAAGGAGCAATTCTTTATGTATAATTCCATTTGTTTTACAAACGGAATTAAATTCTTCTGAAAATTTTCTCCTTCATAGCTATAAAGAATTTTAATTTTCTTCTCCTTTCGATTTTCTACAAGTGATTTGAACTCCTTAAATTTAGCAATAGCCTCATCTTTAATACAAATCAAGTAAACATACAAGAAACTTGAAAATTTATCAATAAAAGTAATAAAATAACTTTTCCACCTCTAGTTAAAATACCATTCCATATATATATATATATATATTAGATTGAAAGGTTCTAATAATTAACTATGAAAAAGTTCTAATAATTAACTATTGTGTGACATAGATTTTAAAGAATGAAAATTTAGATTAATCTAGCATGCCATGAAAAGAATCAGACTCGCCTTGACACTATAGGTAGAATCAGACTCAACAATATAGGTGATTATTTTTTATTTCACTAATACTAAGTTTGAACATGTCATCATATACAGTCTTTTTCCAACTAATGCCATTCTTAGTCACGATCACTTGATTGGACTTGCAATTTTAAATACTTTCTTGCTCCACAAACTAGCAAATATAAGATTTTTCCTTATCTCAAGAACATGACACATTCAATAAGGTGCGGTTTGGCCGAAGTGAAATGTAACTCCATGATTCCTTTTTCGTGAACTTTTATGGTAGCATTATTTCTAAGAAGAACCTTTTCACTGATAGCAAGGTATAAGTCTTGAATCAAGCAATCAGTCTCTAGCCATATTTGCACTTGTTAGTCACACGTTCCAATATGACACCGTAGCTATAAATCCTTTGACTTCTTTCTCAACCATATTAACCTTATTTGAATTTTCAAACTGGCTCTTTTTCTTATTTCTGCATTCCCAGGCATAATGTCGCTTCTTTCTGCAGTTGTAGCAAGTTTTGATCTTTTTCTTGTCCATTTTCTTGAATTCAGATTGCCTTCTTTCGCCTTATGATAATTTTGAACCATTTTCACTCACAAAGCTAATCTTGGACACATGAAAAAAAGTACTTGATCATTAGTCTTGGCCTCTATCTGAAGGAGAAGGTGAGTTTGAAATTGCTTTCAGGTGTTACTCTTTGGCAATTGGAAAATCCTCTTTTTATAGCTGTTCCATGGAGGAAGCTTAGAAAGAATTGCGCCCACTTCTAGAGCATCTGAAACCTTCATGATCGTTTAATTTACCTACAATAACATGTTGCTCATGCACTTGATCCATTATAGGCATGCCATCATTCAACTTAAATTGGGAATACGTAAGTCAGAAATTTATCCAATCCTCTTTTCTTGTTTTTGCATTTGATTTTCAATGGAATCCAAATTTCTCTCAGTGTGTTCTAGTAGGGATTGGAGTAAAGATCATATACACGATTTATGTGAATATTCAGGATATGACCTCTGCAAACTAGAGTCTTCCTTATGCCTTTTCCTTTCAACCTTCATCTGCTCAGTGTCTTCTGAACTTGGATCTGCAAGTGGAGCTGGACTTGGATATGTAAGTGGAGGTAATATAGTATCCAATGTGGTAATAAATATTTAAAGCAGTGAGCAAAAACACCATCTTATCCTTCAGTCAAGTGAAGTTGCTTCTATCAAACCAATCTAACTTGATGAAATCCTGATTCATTATTCTTCTTGATTTCCATTGCAATATTTTTCTTAATATTGTTAGAAACTAAGAGGAAACTCAAATCCTGAGGCATGTAGTGTAGGATCGGTGCGCGCTAGAGGGGGGGTGAATATCGTTCGTCATTCGTTCGTTTGTTCTTACTAACACAGAGAACTTGTAGCGGTACTAAATAATAAGACGGGGGACTCGTGGATTTTTACTTGGTTCGTAATTCTCCAGGGTTAGTACGTCTAAGGCCTATGTATGGGAAGACACTCGTCCACTAATGGTCTCCTTTCCGAAACTTTTTTAGAAGCGAAGAAATTCGTCTTACAGTCCAATAATAATATGAAATGAAAGTACAAAATGAATAAGACTTATAATTAAAACGAAGACAACACCTGTGTTGCAGATCTGGAAGTCTTCGAGTATAGCGTACTCTTCCTGAAGCTTTCCTGGTTGCACGAGTTCGACTTCATTTGCATTCAGCAGCTCCACAGGATGAAGAATAAGGAGATTTATGGTTTTTTTGGCATTGCATGTTGAGACTCCTTATATAGAGAAAAATCTTCTTCAGAATAAAACAAAGCTTATTTTGAATTCTCAAGTTTGTTCGTAGATTCAAAGTTTTGACCAAAGGAACAATAAATCCTCTTTTATAGAGAAAATCTCAATTAGCAATCACATCTCATGGTTGAAAGATACAATCTTTTATAAACAGTTACATCTTTTAACATAGAAAGCCATATGTTTTATTTTTGAAATTAGTTTTACTTGCAATTGATTGTGATGCAGAGGTAAGTAAGGGTCCACATGGTAGGCCCTTAACTCAGTCAACACAGGAGCCATGTGGCATGACCCTAGACTTAATCAACATAAATTCCACGTGGCATGCCAACTGTTGAGCCGACTCTACTAGCCGAGTCGGCAACCTCCTAAATTCTCGAGCAATTCGATCGACTGAGCTAACCGACCGAGCTGAACGACCGAGCTAGCACTACGACTCCAACTCCCGACTTCTTGAGCCGAGCTGGTTGAGCTGAGCACTCCAATTCTCGACTTCCCGAGCTGTTCTGAGTTACCGAGTGGTTCTCGACCATCCAATCGGCCGACCCGTATGCCAAGCCAGATAGGGCCATGATTCGCACTCGCCCATGATCTCTTCCCCACCTCTCCAAAGAAGACAAGGTCATATTCCCCACTCACCCATCTCTTCCCCACATGATTCCTATAGGTACTTCACCCTTATAAAATGTCTCTTCCCCAACTCTTCGAAACATCATGACGATAGCATCGGGTGTGAGGTGGTTTATTATTCTGTCGACACCCGAGAAGCATCACATACGGTGAGATTTCTTCACTGCATCATATGATGTTGACCCGGATCATAAAGAAAATAATAATTTTGATAAAATAAATTAATAAAATTAAATAACAAAGATTTACAAAATATTGTCAATTATTTTTTATGGAAGTTCAAATGTTAAATGTCTAGTCTTGGTGTAATATATATTTATCCAATGTAATAGGATCTCAATAAACCACACAAAAGAGAATTTTAATTATTTAAATTAACATGGTTAAAGATACATTAATAAGTGCTAATTGTTTGATTTTCTCAATGCAGGACTAAATAATATCCCAAATTACAATCTATATAACAGTTTGTAGGTCACAAGAGATCTCCTGCTAACAAGAGAATGTTTAATAAATGTAATTTAAGTTTCTACTTTCTTTTTCTTGCTATGCGCTTCTTAATTGAATTCAGCAGACGGTAGTAGATTTTCTTCACTAGTTGCAGCATTGCCCCAAGTACAAAGATAGCACCAACCTCTTGCAGATGTGGAGATTGTTAATCAAGTCTACGGTGGTGTCACTGGAAAGAACCACAAAAGCTTGCTGTTTTCTGATATTAACCTATATGATGTCGCTGTTGGAGCAGATGTCATTAGCTTTGAGTCTGTCGTGGATTGTAGTTGCGGATTGGTGTAAACCTCAGTACTACCTTGCACTATATCAACTGAAATTGTGGAGTCATTGCTCCTGTACACTCTTATTGTTTTTAAAAAACAATTATATTTTCTTCTTTTATAGTGGTTATCCAAGTGTGCAGTATTGAACTTAATTATATCACCATGTCATAAAATTAATGGTTTTATCATGATTCATGCTTTATGTTGAATTTTCATCTCATTAGTACATATCTAAAGCTGATCTCTTGTAATTTAATTTTCTCAACTATAATATTCTGCAAGAAGAATAACCTGGAGAACATCTATTTTTCTGAATTTCAATGTATGTTTCATGAATTTGCAATGAATGTTCTCATATCATCTTTTGGCATTGGATTGCTGTTAACAGATATGGTGATATTCAGGAGGTTTTTTTGGACGGTGCAAAAGGGGAAGGGGAGAAGGACATGGAATACTTTTTTGATCTCTGGTTTCAGCTTATCCATCAGTTACAGCCAAGTGCGATGATATTCTCTGATGCTGGTCCAGACAGTAGATGGGTAGGAGATGAGGCCGGAATTGCTGGCTCTACTTGCTGGTCTCTTTTCAACAAGAGTGCTGCTACGATTGGGGATACTGATGAACAGTAAGTCTTCATTTACTATAGTTTGGTTATAAGAACTTACTTTGTCTGGCATGCTTTACTGAGTGCTATATGTTTGCAGCTGATTTGATAATCTGATAGTATTTTACAATGTTTGTATGTTTCCTCTGGCATCTTGCCGCACTGACAAACTTGTTTAGGAATAAAAGTTCTTGCAACTGCTATTCAAGTTATGTGGATTATAACATACTGGTAAACTATATTTTTGTGTCACTTTCCTTTCCCCTCCTGCTCCTATCTTTCCACCTTAGTATATTCAGCCTCGTGAAAAAAAAAATCAGAATGGATGGTAATGCGTGGGTTAGATGAAATAAGAAAAATGAAATATCAATCTACTCCTATAACTTGAAAGCTTACATTGGTAGCAATTTGTTTGAAAAAATTATTTCTGAAAAGAAACAATAGAAGTATCTAGCAAAATTGCAACCAGAAAATAACGTTTGATGGTTCAGAACTCTTGCTCCTGTGCACAAAGATGCAATTAATTATTTTCTATGAGAAATACAATTAGAGAAGTACTCCTTCCATAATGGGGCCCAAAATTCAATTTCAAAGGCTTAGTGCTCCCTCTCCCAACTTCTCAAAACAGTTTCCTGTCAACATCTAGATTTATGAGTTAAATTAGGACAACTCAATTGGTTTATGAAACTCATAGGAAGACAGTAGGTATATAGAACATCACGTCATTAGATTTCAACAATATGTTTCCTTTCAAATAATTATCCATTTTGTCAGTATTATCTTAGCACATCTGATAACAATAGAAAAACTTTCTAATCCCAATTAGTACCTTATATTCCCAACTATTGGAAGCTTTCTATTCCAGAGTGTACATTCTAAATTATTCCTTAAGTTGGCATCAAATCAGTTGGTTTTCTTCGAGCTTCAACTTAGCTTTTTATCAGCATGAGTAATATAAATCTGTCTACATTCTTCAAACACTTTAGGATATGCTCACCTAAAACCATCTATGTTGTGCCCTTGAGTCTTAGGATTCTCAAGGATATATGGGCTCTTAATTTTTTTTTTTTTTTTGATAACCGGGTATCCAGTTCTTAGAGATGACTAATCCCTAGATGGACGGTCCAACCTTATATTCTGTTAGACAATCTTTGTCGGAGATATATGAATATTTCTGAATTGAAATTACACGAAATCAATTTTAAACTTATCTATCGAGATGACTTGAGCGGATAATCTCAAGATGCCAAGCAGGGAAGGATAAGTTGCATGGGATGACTGAGCTGCCTTGTATGGCCAAACTGAGCTGCCTTGTATGGCCGAGTCCGAGCTACCGAGGTCGAGTTGCCGAGGGCGAGCTAACCTGGCCGAATGTCGAGTGCCTAGCTGACTTGGGCTGAGTGGCGAGCTGACTTGGTCGATCGAGCTGAGTACTCAGGAAGCAATATCGAGTCCGAATGAGTTTCCGAGTGCTCGAAAATAGAGTCGAGGTCTACGTTCAACGCGGTCTCCTTAAAATAGATTTGTCCCTTTCTGACGGTGTTTAGAGGTCATGACGGACATCTGTTTCCCAGGATACAACGACAAATCGTGATCACCACTAAGCACTGGTCAATCACGGTGAACTGAGTTCGTACCCAAACACTGTCACGATGTTTCTGCTAAGCGAAAAATGTATAGCAGAGAATGAAAGTGTGAGGGAACCTAGGTGGATGGAGATTCTTTGCTTATTCATGTGTTATCTTTCTTCTATGGTCACAACCTCCTTATATAGGAGCTCAGACTCGAAGCAGCAATCAATGATTGATTAATGGCCATTTATTGCCTTTATTCACTGAGATCAAAACGTTAGCTGCTGACCAGTAATGGTCAGCCGTTTCACTTCGAAGTGTGCTGATTACGGATTCGCCATTAATCATTAATTAATGTATCCATTTCACACACTTAAGTAATCCACAAAATGAATTCTGGTGGCAAAATATTGGTTCATCCACTTGGATAAATTTTGCCTCGATCGATCGGACATTCGACGCTTGCAGATTGTGCTCGCACACGAGTCAATTTGGTTAAGTGCAATCCGAGCCTTGGATTTGCATCCTTTGTGCACCCATGCGTGAGAGAGAGTCTCGCCCCATGTATTTGTTCACAACATACATGTATGTGATTCAATATAAACCAACAATAAGACTATAAGACTCCTAATGTTAAACTAAAAACTCATGCATAATGTAATCTCCTTCATTCACCTCTTATTGTTTCCATTTAAATTTTCAATAATCTCTCACGTGAATGGAAACAGGATATGTGATAATTCAGTTGAGTCCAGTATAAGACAGGTAGGTTTTACTCTTTAAACCTTCCGTTACGAAGACATGTTTGTTTACTGGCTGATAGTAGACACGATATCTTTGAACTGTTCTGTTGTTTGTGTAAGTATTAACATATTTTATTTAGGAATCTTCCTGATACAACTCAGTTCTTATAAGTGTGTTCGTTCTTGACCATGAACATGTTTGGTTCTGTGAGAAGTTCTAATAATTGTGCCTCCAATTCTTTTCGAAGCAACCACATTTTTTCTCACATAGGTAATCTTTCAAGAGCATTCCATGTTACTCTACTGGATTATTAAAAGTCATGTACTTAACCTCCATCTTTTCACTGATCCATTAGGTCGTTCTCTCACAGTGAGCTACTTAGTCGGTACAATTAGGTTATCCCTTTGAACCTAGTTTTTGGGATTTCCAGTCTGCATAGGTTGGGTTTCCTTTGCACTAACATTCCTCATCGGCATCAAGCTCATCCCTCGTAATGAGCTTGCAACTAAATCTCTGTTTAACCCTTTGGTTAGTGGATCCACTAGGTTATTCTTTGACTTTACATAGTCAACAATGATAACTTTCATTAAGAGTAGTTGCCTAATGGTATTATATCTGTGACGTTTATGTCTAGACTTACCATTATACAGATGACTTTGTACCTAGTCAATTGTTGATTGACTATCACAATGTATGCATATTGTCGGCACATGTTTCGATTATCTAGGAACATCTTCTAAGAATTGTCGTAGCTATTCAACATCTTCATCACATTTGTCAAGAGGTACAAACTCATATTCCATCGTGGATCTGATTATTGCGGTTTGCTTAAAAGATTTCTGCGAAATGAATATAACTCCCAAAGTGATTATATATCTACTCGTAGACTTAGAGTCTTTCATGTCAGATATTCAATTCGCATCGTTGTATCCTTCGATCACAGTAGGATATCTCGTATAATATAGTCTATAAACACGAGTATACTTTAAGTACTTCAATACTTTTATTATCCCTTTCCAGTGCTCAACACCGAAATTATTCGTGTTTCTACTCAATTTACTCACTGTGTAGGTTAAATCTAGTCGTGTGCAACTCATCAGGTACGTTAAACTTCTAATACCCTGGAGTACTCTATCTAAGTCTCTCTCCTTGATTTTTCGATAGATGTTGACTCGTATTTATCGGAGTGTGCCAATGCAGTATCACCCTTGGTGAATTTCTCAAGAATCTTATCCACATAATGGGGCTGACTCAGAACAAGTCCTTCTGATGTTCTAAGAATTTTAATTCCTAAAATCACATCAGTTAGGTCCATATCTTTCATGTCAAATCTTGAGTTCAACATATCTTTAATGGATTTGATTATCTTATCATTACTCCCAATGATAAGTATGTCATCTATATATAGATACAAGATTACATAGTCATTTTCTTTGACTTTTATGTAGGCACATTTATTACATTCATTGATCTTAAATTCACTTTCCTTCATGGCATTATCAAAATTTCTTATGTCACTGTTTTGGTGCTTGTTTCAAGCAGTATAACGACTTCACTAATCTACAAACCTTGTTTTTCTGTCTTAACACAGAAAACCCTTCAGGTTACTCTATGTAGATTTCCTCTTTTAAATCCTCGTTTAGAAAGATAGTCTTTATATCCATCTGATATATTTTCAGATTCCATAGAGCGGCAATCGCCAACAACACTCTAATAGAAGTTATTCTCGATACCGGAGAATACGTATCAAAGTAATTAAGACCTTCTTATTGTCGGTAATCTTTAATTACCAATCTAACCTTGTATTTATCAATCGTGTCGTATGATTTCATCTTCTTCTTAAAAATCTACTTGCACCCTAGTGGCTTACCTGAGGAAGATTCACAAGTTTTCAAGTATGATTTTTTAAGATAGAGTCAATCTCAGATGGAATTGTTTCTTTCTATTGAGGTCTCTCAGAAGAACTTACTGTTCTGAGTAATGTTGGGGATCACTTTCTAATATGAAAGTGATAAAATCCATTCCGAAGGATTTTTCCATTCGAGTTCTTTTACTTCGTCTGAGCTCAATCTCAATTGATTCATCATCATCTTCTTCTTGTGTTTCATATGCCTGTTTTGAGCTAGCATCCTCCCAGGTCTTATATGGAAACACATATTCGAAGAACAAGACATTTCTCGATTCAATAATTGAGTTTTTGTGTATCTTTGGTATTTGAGATTTATACACAAGGAACATATAAGCACTGTTATTATGTTCATATCCAATAAATATGCAATCAACAATTTTTAGTCCTATCTTAATCCTTTTCAGATCAGGTACTAAAACTTTAGTCAAACATCCTCACACTCGTAAGTATTTGTAGGATAGTTGTCTTCTTTTCCAAGACTCATAAGGACTCTTATCTATTTTCTTTCGGGGCATCTTATTCAAAAGGTAAATTATCAACATAACTTCTCCCCACGCGCTTTGATAGTCCAGAGCTTAATAGAAGAGCATTCGTAATTTCTTTCGGAGTACGATTCTTTCGCTCAGCAACATCATTTTGCTGAGTATAGGGAATTGTTGTTTCATGTCTAATCTCATGTTTAACACACAACTCAGCGAACGGTGATACATATTCACCGTCTCGATCATTTCGAACCATCTTGATCTTTTTAATAAGTTGGTTTTCAACCTCATTCTTATAAAGAATAAATTTTCCTATAATTTCATCTTTACTTTTGAGAAGATATACAAAATATTATTTTGTGTTATCATTAACAAAAGTGATGAAGTACTTATTCCCACCACGTGTCGGTATACCCTTAAGTTCACACATGTCGGTGTGGATTAAGCTGAGTGGCTTGTTGCTTCTTTCAACGTGTTGAAAGGATGACCTTGTTATTTTCGCTTCAATACAATCTTACACTTGTATTTCGGATCAAAGTGGAATGTAGGTATGCTTTGCATGTTAATTAATCTACGCAACACATCATAGTTAACATGTCCTAATCTACCATGTCATAAACATGAAGACTCAGGCATATAATTGGAAGAACTTTTATTTTTATTAACTGTGGGCCTAATGACCATTATACTGAGATTAAACAGTCCATCAGTTACATAATCTTTTCTTATAAACATCTCATTTTTGGACAGTACAATCCTATCCGACTAAAAAATAATGCAAAAGTTATGCTTACTCAAAAGTGATCCGGACATTAGATTCTTCCGAACCTTTGGAACATACATTGTTTAAAGTGAGCTCCTTGCCTGAGGTCATCTTCGGCATCACTTTTCCTTGGTACATGATATCCGAGGTTGTTGAGTTCCCCATGAACAACACACATGTCTGATGGCTCTGATATCGATCCACCATTGTCGTGGCTTTGAATCCACCAGATTCAGCTCAGAGACCACGACGCAGAGGTCGTCCATTTCTAATCCCTCGTTCAGGTTGGTCTTCTGCTTCTTCGGTTTTCTGCATTTCGAAGATTTGTGACTGACTTGATCACAGTTGAAACACTTCCCAAAGAATTTCTTCTTGCTTACGCCTCCTCTAGGTCCATCTTGGAAGATTTAGGATTTTTCCATTTCGAGCTTTAATCGTGCTCGACCACGTTAGCTTTCACAGTAGCCTGAGAAAACAACTCTCTCTAAACTCTTATTGTCTTCCTCAATGTGCGTTTATCTCGTTCCGCTTATGCTTCAGGTAGTTCTTGAAATCCTTCAAGTGTTGAGAAATAACTTATCAATAATAGCAGTCACTTGGAAGGTTTCACTCAGAACCATGTCTTTCGAGTAAATCTCGTGCAGGATCATTTAAAGCTCCTATATTTAGTTGATCACCATCTTGGAGTCAACCATCTTGTAATCCAGGAATTGGCCAATAATAAACTTCTTGGCCCTGACATCCTTCATCTTATACTTCTTGTCCAGGGATTCCTATAGCTCCTTAGCTGTTCTCCTCTTGCTATACATATAGCGAGTCGACAAAGCAGTTGAGGAAGTAGTTTCGGCATAAGAACTCAGAATGAGTCCACGCCTCCACTGCACTGATAGTCTGGACATCAGTCGCACCTCAACTGGCTTGAGAGGTTCCTCGGTTAAGAATTGAGCCAGATTTAGTGTGGTTAGGTAGAAGAACATCTTCTGCTGCCACCGCTTGAAGTTCAACTAAGTGAACTTTTCTGACTTTTCCCCATGGTTGATTGGAATATTTTCAATTGGGGCGGAGGGGGCCTTCACGTGATGAGTCTGTTGCACCTCAACACTTTTCGTGGTTATCTCAACAAAACTGAATATGTTTTGATATTATTAGACAATCTTTGTCGGAGATATAAGGATATTTTTGAATTGAAATTACACGAAATCAATTTCAGACTTATCTGTCAAGATGACTTGAGTAGATAATGTGAAACTGCCAAGCAGGGAAGGATGAGCTATTTGGGATGATTGAGCTGCCCGAAAGACTGAGCTGCTTTGTATGGCCGAGCTGAGCTGCCTTGTATGGACGAGCTGAGCTGCCTTGTATAGTTGAGTTGAGCTGCCTTATATAGTCGAGTCTGAGTTAGCCAAGCTGGCTGAGTCCGAGTCACCCGAGCTGGCCAGGTCCGAGCTGTCCAGGTCGAGCTGACGAGGTTGAGCTGTCAAGGCCAAGCTACTGAGTGTCGGGCTGACTTGGCCGAGTGTCGAGTGCTAAGTTCCGAGCTGACTTGGGCGAGTGCCGAGTGCGGAGCTAACTTGGCCGAGTGCCTAGTGTCGAGCTGACTTAGTCGACCGACCTGAGTACTTGGGAAGCAATCTCGAGTCCAAGTGAGTTTCTGAGTACTCGAAAACAGAGAGTCGAGGTCTACGTTCAACATAGTCTCTTTAAAACAGATTCATCCCCTCCAGTGGTACTTAGAGATTACGACGGACGTCTGTTTCCTAGGATACAATGGTAAAGCTCGATCACCACCAAACACTGATCAGTTATGGCGAACTGAGTTCGTAGTCGAACACTATCAC
Source organism: Curcuma longa (assembly GCF_044706935.1). NCBI lineage: Eukaryota > Viridiplantae > Streptophyta > Magnoliopsida > Zingiberales > Zingiberaceae > Curcuma > Curcuma longa. The sequence continues at coordinate 19,291 of NW_027431717.1, forward strand.
GATGTTTCTGCTAAGCGAAAAATGCACAGCAAAGAGGATGAAAGCTAGGGGAAATATAGATGGATGGAGATTCTTTGCTTATTCATGTGTCACCTTTCTTCTGTGGTCGCAACCTTCTTATATAGGAGCTCAGACTCGAAGCAGCAATTAATTGTTGATTAATGATTATTTATTGCCTTTATTCGCCAAGATCAAAACATTAGATGCCGACCACTAATGGTCAGGCGTTTCACTTAGTTGGTTACAGATTCATTATTAATCATCAATTAATGTATCCCTTACACACACTTAAGCAATCCGTAAAACGGATTTGGGTGGCAAAATGTTGATCCATCTACTTGGGTAAATTTTACTTCGATCAGTCCGACATTCGACGCGCGCAGGTCGTGCTCGCACACGAGTTAACTTGGTTTAGTGCAATCTAGGCTCTGGATTTGCACCCCCCTGCGCACCCACGCATGAGAGAGTGTTTCTCCCTATGCATTTGTTCACAACATACATGCATGTGGTTCAATATAAACTAACAGAAAGGTTATGAGACTCCCAATGTGAGATTAAAAAACTTATGCACGATGGAGTCTCCTTCATCCACCTTTTCTTGTTTTCATTTAAATTTCAACACATTCTGCCCACTAAGAAAATCGGGAAGTATTCACGATTGCCCGTCCGGAACGGCCAACATCCTTAGGTTTGTCATCCCAATGGAGAAAGATATTTTACAGTGCGCCGCAGCCTTTTGGATTGTAAGGACTGCTTTCTGTAAAAAAAATAAGAAAAAAACTGCAGAAGTTCTTCAGTATTGGTCTTTGGTAGAGATATTATGGTTATCAAGAGAATGTTTTTAATGCACAAACATTGAAGGAAGATTGACTATCTTAAGGTTAGCTTTAGGGATTCGCTCATGTAATATATTTCACTATATAAATCTGGATTTCATCCATCAATTTTAATTAGTAGCTTAAATTTTTCATAAAAAAAGATAATAAAACTAAACCTGATTTATAACTTTGTAATTTTATTGTCTATATAGTGCTTCAAACCAGTCACTAGTGCCTCTGATCTTTTTGATAAAACTGTATACTATTGTTTTCATTTCAACATGTGTGCTATAGGGTCCGAGATTCAGTCCTAAGTTTGAGAATATAATTATTATTCTTTTCGCTTATATTCGCTAGGTATTCTCGGCATGGAGATCCTGCTGGAATCGATTGGGTTCCTGCTGAGTGTGATGTATCCATCAGGTCAGGATGGTTTTGGCACGGTTCACAGCATCCAAAATCTGCACTCGACCTACTTGACATATATTACAATTCAGTAGGAAGAAACTGTTTCCTGATTCTGAATGTTCCTCCTAATTCAACCGGCCTTATATCTGATGAAGACCTTGAGGTTCTGCAGGACTTCACTGCACTTCGCACTGCAATTTTCTCCCAAAACTTAGCTGAGACTGCCACCATTACAGCAAACAGCGTGCGTGGGGGTAGTAGTGATGCAAGCTTTTCTCCATTAAGCATACTCCATAAAAGTATCTACAATTACTGGGCACCTGATGAGGGTGAATTTGAGTGGGCTATATTCCTTGATTTCAAGCAATTGGTATCATTCAATGTGATTCAAATCCAAGAACCAATTCAAATGGGTCAACGTGTTATCAAGTTCCAAGTTGACATTTTGATACATGGAGAATGGGAGACAATAGTAAACGGCACAACAATTGGATACAAAAGGCTCCTGCGTTTTCAAATGGTAGAAACCCACTCTCTGAGGCTCACTATCAACAAGTCTAGGGCAGTGCCATTGATTGCTTATTTGGGCATTCATGTTGACCCTTTCTCTGTAGTTTATGATTCATTTGGTGCAAAGTCTTCCTCAATAAAGAAACACTCCAAGCAAAAATACAGAAGTTTTATTGGTGCACTTGAGGCTGCAATCTAGGAGATCTCAGTTCTTTGATGATAAAATTTGCCTTGAGTTGACATCAATAACCCAAGTGGTGAGGCAATTCATATCCCATGATGGTACAGTAAAAAAATCTTCATAAAAATGGTTAATGCTTCCAATTGTGCAACTGTATAGGTGTTTGGAATTTACTTGGAATTAAGTAGGATCTGTAATATGTTTTCGTTGTGCAATCATGTGGACCAATATAAATAGATGTAGTAGAGTGGTCATGAGTCTTGCATTTTATTCTTCATTAAGCTACAATATACAATCATGTAGTGGGAATGATCAAATTGGCAACGTGCAATTGTGTCAACCTTACCTAAATGCATAGGAGAATAAAAGCTGCCTTAGGGCGTAGCCGAGTTAGTTGCAGGTGGTAGAATTGTCATCGTACAACAAGGGTTGAATCACGGCAATCATAAAATATCCTCTCATTTGTGGTCATGTCCGATATATAATCACTTTTTGCCCACCATAGGAGAATAAAAGCTAGTTTGATATGTTAACGCCTTAAGGTAGGAGTCAAAACGCCCAAAATAATGCATCTATAGAGCAGCGTAGTTTCAACTATACTAGCCAACAATGTATGACATTTGATCTGGCAGAGATTTGGAGCTAGGCAGATGTAGTGATCGTCACGAGTTCATAGGGTTGTCGGGATGATTTCTTATTGGGTCGGTTTCTTATTGGGTCGGCTTCTTGTTGGATGTTAGGAAGGGTGAGGCGATGGGTTGCGCAATAGATTTGCACTTGCGCAAAGGAGTTAGTGGGGGGGCTAAGGGGAATCTCAACTAAACTCTTCTCATGCTCAAGTTAAATTTCTCACAAAAGTTGGAGGAAAACATAAGCTCAAAACCGTCTATGTACCTTTTTTTATTATTATTATGAGTGGTCTTTATAAAAGGGGAGGGAAGTGGGGAGCGAGCTCACTTGACACTTGTCGGAGCACCATGTCATGGAGTCATGTCCTCCCCATGCCTCCATTCCTTATCTCATTGACTTGGTTTTTCGATCTCCACTACCTTGTGCTACTGAGTATGCAATTTCAGATTTTGAGACCCTATCCGATTTTCTAGGTTCGACTATGCGGGCCAACCCTCTAACTGAGGTGCCTATCAATCCCTTCGCAAGCCCCGTGCCGGGCCTGTAGGAATCTTCCACGTAGACCTCGGGCTATTTCCTCCCTCATCATGAGTCTTCCCTCTTAGTCAAGCCGAGGGAAGGTATGTAATCAAGACTTGATTGTTGACGTATGCCGCCAGGAGAGGGCCATGCGGTCTTAAATATTCGCGATATCCCATCGACCACCTCGAAGGTCGAACATCACTCATGATTGGGGATCTACCTCAGGACTACATTGGATCTTCAACTTTCATTGCAACCACCCGATCAACTCATACCTCGAGGTCTGATCACAGATCTTCGAACTCCACAACAAGTCGCCTGATTGTTTGGCCTTAGGTGATATCTTTACAATGGTGAGGCAGGGCCCTTATAAGGGCGAGGCGGCCTTGGATACAGTCATTAACAATCTCCAACCCTGTCAAGTCTTAGCTTTTAGCCTCCAATCCTCGTCTTCCTGACTCTGTAAGTCCTCCCCCCCCCCCCCCCCCCCCCCCCCCCCCCCCCCTTTTTTTTTTTTTTAATCTCACTCTCTTCTTAAACCACCGTAGATGACAATATAGCCAACCAATTTTGGTTTGAGGCTAGTAGGTTGACCTATACTTAGATAGAGAAGTTAGCCATTAAGTCCAACTTTGGAATCCCTATTGACCATAAAAAAATTCACCATTCCTCACTCTACTGACCCTCCTCATCTACCCATGTTGGTTATGCTACCTTCCTTTATGGCCAAATAATAGGTGTACTACTTTTCCCTCCTCTTACTTTTAGATCCCCTTAAGCTAGCTAACTTCCCACTCCTTTAGGTTCCTCTATGGGGTGGCTATTGTCTTTCACTTCTACTACATTCCTCTTACTCCCTTTTGTCCTCCATTATTTCTTCTATCCAAAAAAAGTGAAGCTAGAGTCTTTTATTTCATCGCTCGACCTTCTATCTAATTTTTGCAAAAATACTTGACTTTCCACAAGTACCGGAAAGAATACTTTTTTTTCTTTATTCGATCCTCTGCCAATTTCTCTTGGCCAACCTCTTGGCAACCTCCACGACCTGAGCTAGGCCGCTTTAAGAACAACCCCCTCTACCAACAAATTGTCAAGTATAGGATCAAATTAGATGCTGGAGGAGGGTGAATAGTGCCTTAATAATTTTTGCATAATAAGAGTAAAATAAAGCAATGGCCTAGGTGACACTCGTCTTCGGAGTTGGAACTCTCGCTCCAGGGCCTAGCCCAGTCGGCAGCGTGCGAGAGTAGATGCGAGAAGGGCTGAGTGGAAGACCAAAAAGGTCTTTATAAGGGGATTCTTTTCCAAGCTCCTAGTCAAGAATGAATCAGCTAAAGCAGTGGTCTCCATGGCTATTGTGGACTGCATGGCTATTGTGGACTGCTTGCCTACCTAGTCCTATAAGGAAGGTACCAAGGAGATTGGCACAAGGGGTTAGGGGATTCTTTAAGTCATGAACTTTGATGAGCAATATGAATGTCAAGGATAGTGATCAAGCCTAGGCAGATTGAAGTGAAGGATTCACAAATGGTAGAGGGTTTGCTTTGCGGTAGGCTCGGTGTGCTCAGGGACGAATGGCGAGGATTGCAATTCAAGGAGGGATTCTTGGCATAGTAGGAATCAAGAGTGGAGGAGCAAACTCAAGTGAGGAGCAAACGACAGTGACGTAGAGGAATAGACGGATTAAGGGTGTGTAATTTGGGGGGGGGTTGGAGTTGAAGGAGGGCTTGGCAGTTGTTCTATGGCACCTCACACCTCATTAAATGCTGCAAAAGGAGGGTTCGCCAACCTAGCGGCCCCACACGATCGGGGGGGGGGGGGGGGGGGGGGGTGGGGGGGGAAACATGGGATTGATGTTGCAAATGCAAAGGAGGGCTTGTCAGTTGTTCTATGGCACCTCATTAAAGTGTGGATCAAAGGTGAGGGAAGAGAGATAAGATGTGGAGTGGCGGCATCACCGGCTTATCTACCAAGATATAGCGATGGGAAGTGGATTAGTTAAGTGCGAAGACCTAGTCCGAGGAGTGCTAGCAAGGGAGACATAGTACGTAGGAGTTCGGCGAGGAGGTCACCGAGTGCGAGCGGAGAATAATGCATGGGTGTGGTTCTTATAGCCCATCAAGTTAAGCCGAAGAAGATAAGTGGGATGGACGGAAGGGTGAGTGGTCCCTCCCATGACGGATGGGGCGAGCACCGAGCGAAGATAGAGAGAGAAGGAAGGGATCATCAGGAAGACAGTTCCACCCCATTATAGAGTTGTTCTGATCGTATTCATGTAACCGACCAAGCCACAATTGCAGCTTCGCATGTAACTGTACATCGGTGCCCTCGTTCCTCAATTCAATCTTTCTTGTCACTGACTAAGTATAAAGTCAAGTAGTCTCTGTCATTCTCAACCATGTAGTGATTGAGCATTATCCACCATTCCAAAGGGCGAACGATATTGAAGCGTTCTCGATTGAAATCGATATGAATAGATGAGTAAACGAAGGAGCGTGCAACAGCGACGCAAGGAGAGGAGAGTCGGCGTACCTAGAGTGCTTCCTCCAACAAGTTCTTCACTGGCTCCGAAAGTGATCCTCAGGGATCAGTATGAAGAAAAAGCCTTCTTGTGAGCTACCTTGGATGCTTGAGAAGCCTACGTGTTCGAGTCTAGGGCACCTAGTTACTCAATGTCCTCACCGGACAGTCTTTTAAAAGAGGACCCAGACCTATTTCAAGATCTACTTATAAGCTACTTGGAAAGGCGTCTCTCCTATATAGACCCGGTGATGTGGGTGTTTTGTTGGGATTTATTTATATACATTTTTCCTTATTTTTTGTCACTCACACCCATCAAAATTAATTATTTATTTATTATCAAACCCCTAACTATCGCCTTAAGTAGTATAGAGAGATCCGAGTCGTCTTTCTCTTGGACTCAATGATAGGAAGTTATCCTAGACATTTGGTGTGGGATTTTTATTATTGCCTTATTCAGTTCTATTTATGTACACAATCCATTTATTAATAATTTAACTCTACAATTAACTCCTACAACCTAAAACCAATCACCCACCATAATTACAATATTAATCCTATTTTGCATAACTACATTAAAATACAACAATGTTCCACCAATGTACACACTACTCCATTAACCCTACACAATTAAACAACATGGTTACACAACACATTTATCCTCAATTTACAAAATTACACTTTATTACTACAATTGTAATAACAATCAACAATCTTTTTACAATAACATATGATACATACAACAATCAACCATCAAACCTATAATACATACATTTAACGATCTCATTTTCATTAACATACATTAAATAAACAACCTCTAAATCATAATACATACATACATTTACAACATATACAAACATACGTAATAATGCATACAACAATTATGATTCACAATGTGTCACATAACAATTTACAATTCATCATTCTTAATTCACGAGCTTATTCAAATCTATACACATAGAGTTCAATTTGTACTTATTATACAAACATACATGATAAATTCTACAACATACACACATACATTACAACATACAATCTTCAAATACATAATACAAAGATGCACAAAGCATACAAACAAAATAATTTATTCCTGAACATGAATCAACTTTACAATATTCATCTACATGTGATCATAAATACTGTACAACATGACTTAACTACCATAAAACATACATCCTAAACTCTACACATCATACAATTGACCAACATAAATAGATCCATCTTATTCAAGCTCCCCCAATACAAACAAAACATGTTTAACACAAAGTCAAAATTCAACATAAATAAATAATTCCACTTCAATTCATGACACAAGTTCGAACTTAAATTCCCATCATACACAACCGGTTTCAACAACTATCCATCCAAGTACACTTAAACAAACAACCGTCTTACAATTCATTCCATACATCAAGCATTTACATAATTCATCTCATTCAAACTGAAAATAACCAGTAACATGCTATAGAACCAACTCAAACGATACATGAGCAATCCAACAGAACATGGGTCTTCTTCAATCAACAAGTTAACAGATTACATCACCAAAGAATAGATTAGGAATTAGAGTTAGGAATTAGGAATTAGCAATTAGAGTTAGAAATTAGGAATTAGCAATTAAACCATATTTACAGTGTATCACAGGGGGGAATTTTTGTTTTGTGAATGCAATTAACAGAGATGCATCTAAGGAAACAGAGACCGATTCAATTAAGCTAGGGTTAGGGGTGAACCAACTTCCCAAATCAACCACAGAATGAATGCCAATAACATTGAAGAGGATATGTGTCAACGAGATGGGACAATCTCGCCGCTAGCCTCACGGCGAGATGGATTTAGAGAAGGGGAAGCTCCGAGAACGTAACCATGGTTCGCCTCCCTGCTACAACCGCAGACAAGTTAGCAAATCAAGATAAACAACCCTACTTATCCTTTTCTAGCGACGGTGAAGAGATGAAGAAGATCGAAGGCTCTCTGCTACAACTGCAGACAGAGACCAAGGTAAACTCTGCTACAACTGTAGACAGAGATCGAGGTTGCCTTCGTGCTTCTGTGGAGGCGAATGCAATGGCTGTCGCCGGCGACCGCCCGATGGAACAACCGCTTAGCGATGGTGCTCAACGACAGGGAAGGGGATAGTGGATGAGGTGGTCTTCGTCGACTATCGGAATGGCCGGCACCGCTTGGAGCTGATCTGGGACACGAAGGAAAGGCGGTGGTGTGGAGGAGCTCAGCGAAGATGAAGAAGAGGCGGAGAAAATCGTGAGTGAGAAGAAACGGCGTGAACCCTAGCGATGCGAGCTCCCCTCTGATCGAGTCAAGCCTTTTATTTCCTCATGAATCGGTTCAACTCAATTTGATTGAGCTGAGCTTGGGTTTGAGTTGAATTGAGCTCATGTTGAGCTGATTTAACCATGGGCTAGATCAAATACAAATTGGGTTGAGCCAGATTGAAATTGGCTGAGCCAAATGGGATTTGGCTCAGCTGATTTAGTTTGGGCTGGTTGAATCAACTGAATGTGGATTGAATCAACTGATTTGGGCTCAAATTGATTTCCGATTCGAACCCGATTCAAACCAATTTGAATTTTCTTTGCAATTTAGCCCTCCAATTCTCCTTATCTCCATTCTAATTCCTGTAAAAATCAAAGACCACAAAAATTAATATCCATAATCACCCAAAAATCATGAAAAATTAGAATGAAGGTATAATTTCATCCAACATACGAATCAAGCTAAATAAACTCAATTTCGACATGAAATATAATCAATTTAGTCCAAACTAAACCCTAATTGACCCTGTCAAGTAGCAAGTTATCACCCAACCTCTTTTTTTCTACTGTCGGCCTATGGAATTCCGCTCATCGGATCAGTTGATTCGTTGGCCTTACTCTCTTTCGGGTGTGAGCCGGAGACTCTCCCCGTTGGTCTAACTGGCTCACAGTTATTATTTATTTGGTAAGATATCCTTTGGAGGGACAAAGGAGAGTGAGGCGGATAGGAGTGAGATGGACGAACTATAGGTCTTTCTTATACGTGTTAGAGAGCATTGGAGATGATGGAAGTCTCCATTCATTGCTTTCGTCAGTCTGTCCTCGGCATGCCTTTTTCTGACTGTCCCAAATGCGCCCTTGTAAGGAAATGCCTATGGACGAATGAAGCAAGCTAGGAATGACTTTTTTTCCCATGACGAGCAAAGGACAACGACTACGACTCTGCCCGTGACACTCTTCTTTCTAATAGAGTGGTTTTGGAAGCCGCATAAGAAAGATCGAATTTATGTGGTTCATAGGCCCCAGGCCATTATGACATGACATATTTATTCGTTAGATAAATCATCCTAGGAAACTCTCTATCTTTCTCTTTTTTCTAGAAACCTTCTGGAGGCGAAAAAACCTTTATAATATTTTAGCAAAAGAGAGAATAAAAATTAGTAGTACAAATACCAAATAGTGAGAAAATAACAATTCAAATAATAAAGAATTCTAAACAATACCGAGCTATTGGAATTTTGTTGGAGAGCAGAGACTTCATCGTTGGACATTTTGCATATTTTTGGAGTATTTTTATTGTGATTTTTTTTATTTTTCTTACTTTAAAAATAACTTTAAAGGAGCATACAATTAAGAGCAAACAATACCGTTATTTCTCTTCACTTTAAAATTTTAAATTTAAACTCTATATTTCTTCTTGCCTTTGATACACATCAAATGGGGAAAGCAAAAGTCCATATTTGGACAAAATATTTTAAAAATTATTTTCAACCAATTTTTATCAAAAATAAGAGCTCTCCCTTTAAAAAATATTTTGAAAGCTCTCCCTTGAAAAAATATTTTTAACTCTCCTTTTTTTAAAAAATTATTTTGAAATTTTCCATTAAAAATTTCTACTATTTTCTTTAAAGTGAGATACTACAAAGCATAACAACAGATATAAACATAGAGGTATAGAAGCATGGAATCTAGGATAAGCAAGATATTTGATGGATAAAATGGATACATCACACTTAGTTAACCTTAGTTGATTTGTGGTAATGGCAAATGAAACACTCAGACTCTCCACTTTTCAAGAAGTTATTTATAGCTAAGGGATGAGATCCTGTGTTCAGTTAGTTCCTAGGAGGTTGCTATACAAAGGTTTGTAGGTTGGTTTAGATAGAAGGATGGTGGAGTTGCAAAGGATTATGACTTCTTTAGAAATTCAAGAGTCAAGAAAGCATGGACAACTGTGGTTTGGAAGAGCTATGTGCAACCCAAGCACACATTCACAGTCTGGGTATTGGCACATGGGAGGCTTCACACCAGAGACATGTTTGACTTTATGACTGATCAAAGATTCACATTCTAAGAAGCAGATACGGAGACATAGGAGTATTTATTTTTTCAGTTGCCCATTGTAGCAGCACTATAGAGGAGGATTAAAAAGTGACTACACATGTACCAGAAGATGTTCACCTATGGGAGGATGTTCAGAATCTTCAAGCAACATTATCATGGGACTAGAAGCTTGGTGAAGGCTCGACACATTTCCATGTCCTCCATGATTCACTATGTATGGATGGTAAGAAACTATAGCATGTTTGAAGGGGTAAGGATGGATGGAGAGCATATTTTCAAGAAAGTACAAGTGCATGTATACAAGTTCTTGGACATCTACTTAGATCTAATGTTGTATTAATTATTAGACGTGAGTAGCTACCTCAGTCGAACTTTATATATTTTGCCCAATTTATACAAATACATTTACTTATAAAAAAATAATAATAGAAGCATAACTATAAAACATGCATAAAATAGAACCATCTATTAGGTGAGATCATCTAAAACATAATCCATAAATAATTTTAAAACATAATTTAATCAGATGAGGGAGCAGGGTGTTGGCTCATGTGTCAAGATTTGCGCGAGTTGATGGGTGAAAATCATAAGTGCACGACTATCATCAAGTAATAAAAAATATTGATCCCATAGAGATTGTAAAATCAAGTATCAGTCAGAATCGTGAAGCAGATTATCTAGACAATCGCAAATCGCAAGAATAAGAAAGAAAGAAAACAAATTGAGAAAACATGAGGAGTCGTAGGAGAAATCCGATTTTGAAAAACGACTCTAGGATTCCGATTTCACCACGATGACTGTTAACATCCTAAATATTTTTTACTTTCTTACCTCAATATTTATACGTATTCAGGTGGTCTATCCCAAGATACCAGTATAGACTTTTGAAATCATACCGACATGTGTACATAAACACGACACCTACTTTCAAGGCAACCTTACTAGAGCAACTCTTAGGGAGACTCCTCTTGTCATAATGCCCCCACAGTTTTCTAGGTGTCATTTCCTACTTCGTGATGTTGAATTAGGGTTGATCCATTAAGCTCTGTGATAGTCAATGGTGCCCTCCTGAAGTTTTGGACTACTTTCATGAACAACTCCTTATGTCTTAGTCTTTATAGGTCAGAGATTTGGGTAAACCTTTCAGTCCTTCTCTGCGTCTCATGGGATATGAAGATGCATGATTAGTATCAAAATCATATATTCTCAATAAAGTCGAATCATGGATAAATATATCATATGATAAAAAAGATAAATAAGTATATAAAATAAATATCAATAATATATTGGTTATTCCCTCATCCTGGAATCTAGAGTATTACTCCATAGAGATGAAGTTACAATTGAAAGACAAAGAAGAAGACACTTACAACTCAAATCTAAGAGAAAAGAGAAGAGAAAGTTCAATCGTGTTATTGTCGATGTCTTCAAAAGAATCTCCAAGCTTTAGGGTGGACGAAAATGTCGATGACTCCTTGGAACAGTTCTCCTAGGGTTCCCTATCACGGGGAAATACCTCCTCCCTCTCTTAGGGTAGAGGGAGATCTCCCAAATCCTAGATGATCCAAACAAGAGCTCAGCTCCATGAGTTCTTTTATAACTCCCAAAGCCTTCCAAATATGTTAGACCCTTCATAAATTATTAGGGCACCACAAAAGAACATTTTTTGGGCCTTGAAACATGATTTCTATGGGTTCCACCCTGACCAAAACTTGTAGATCTCAGAATTATCTTCGATTCGATAGGTTGTGAGCCTTATGATTCATCCTAAGTAAAAAACTATGCCTATTTAAAATTTGGTTTGTCATTTAGTGTCAATTGGGCCGCCTTGAGACAAATTCCGACATGGACGTGTCGGAGGCTGTGGAGATGAACACAGCCATGCATGTGGGCATGAGGGGGCATGTAGGAGGCTGTGGACTTCGTGGTAGCTCCATTACATGTCTAATTTCATCTTGAGGAACACACTCGTAACATGGGGACACGGGCAGAGCGTGTTCTTTGTTGTGGACTTTCGTTCCAAGACTCTTTAACTCCAATTAAGCTTCGATTTCATGTTCTATCAATCAAAAAGCACAAAGAATAGTTCGCCAAATTAAAAGAGTGAAAATGATATAAAAGAGATATAAATATGAAAAATATGTTCATGTCATGTAATAAAATGCATGCAAAATAATTACAAAAATTATATATGAAACACACTTATCAAATACCCTCATATTTAAACTTTTATTTGTCCTCAAGCAAAACCTACAATCTAGATTTATGTGTGTGAGGGATGTATCATAATCCCTAATGAATCAGTGTCATCCTATCATGTAGTTTTACTCATGAGCAAAGATAACTGAATTGTATCAATGTGGCCTAACTAAAAGTTCTCCATGTATAGTGTAAAAAGTGACTTAACACTTTCTTAACTTCTAATCCTAGTCAAGTCGTCATCCAACCATGTTCCTAATGCTTCCGGCGATAGGCACTT
>NW_027431718.1:0-6260 GCF_044706935.1 Curcuma longa
AGTTCGTCGCCAAATTTTTTAGTTAACCCTAGATCTGAACCTCATTTTCATTCTCCCTTTCTCGTGTAGCCGCCACCTCCTCTCCCTTTCTCGCTGCCTCGCTCGTTCCTCGCCGCCGCCTCCTCTCCCTTTCTCGCTGCCTCGTTTCTCGCCGCCATCGCCTCCTCTCCCTTTCTCGTTGCCTCGTTCCTCGCCGCCAGCCGTTGATCCTTCCTCCTTGAGTTTGTAAGCCCTTCTCCTTCCTCAACTTTTTTCGCTGCCGCGGGAACTGCCAGCAGTGTTGGTCGGCGTTTGCCAGTGCTGGCAGGCGCTGGCCGCTGCTGGCCGGCGTTTGCCAGCGTTGGCCGGCGCTGGTCGCCGCTGGGAGTCGCTGGCCGGGGCTGGCTACTAGCGGTAGCTGCCCGCCGCTGTCCGGTGTTGGCCGCGGCTAGGAGGGACTGGCCTTGTTTTTTTCAGCTAATGGTTGGGCGTTAAGTAAATGAAGCAATTCTGTTATTGTGGTGGGTTACGAAAGGAATAGTACTCAAGCAATTCCTACAATGACATTTTTAAATCTAATGTATACCATAAAATGGGAATAATAGTAAAGAAGTACTGTCTCCAATAACAAGTTTTCATTCTAAATTTGCTTTCATGTCTAATGACAATGAAATGAGATAGCCAAACTCAGGATACAAAGCTAGTTTATCATATCCTTGATTTTGAATTTATATTTCAATTTGAAATGAGATTCTATATGATTTTCTCATTTCTCTTCATAAATGTTTGTTTTTTTTGTTTGACCAGATAGTGCAATGGAATGACAAAAGAAACGCATGGAAGGAACTGCAAGGTTCGTAGAATCATGTAACACCATGGTTTCATCAAGGAATTTACACAAGAGTGACCTAGGAGGTGTGATCTTCGGATGCAAGCACCACACAATGAAAGAGTGTTTGTCCAAGTAGTTATTTGGTTAGTCATTGTGTTTGAGATTAAATAGTACCATCTTCTTGTTTAAATAGTACCATCTTTTTGTTTAACAATGAAAGAGTGCTTGTCCAAGCAGTTTATTGAGTATTTGAGTTCAATGGTAGAATATGATCTAAGTAGACTACATTTACAATCTTTTTATGTTATCATTTTTTTAAAATTTATTTTCTAAACAAAAAAATGATGGAAGTCTTGTGAATTCTGTGGTTGGCAGAGGTAAACCTTGCAAACTAAAACGTTGTGCCACAAAAAATGCTATTCATAGCGAGCGCACCAATCCCAACAATATCAACTTTAGTTAATAGTGTCTTGGCCTAATCGTCATATGTGTAGTAGCCTGAATAGAACACATGGATGAATTCCGTAAATATGAATATCGTAGAGACATGATCATACATAAGGTCTCCTACCTAGTACTATTATAGAGTTTATAGTTCCTTATATTTATATTTGACAGATGGCTTATTTATAGTTGGACTGTGGACTGGTAAATTGCAACATCTTCTTTTATCTTTTCATCATCCATGTATTTGTTATGTTTTCTCATTGAACTCCCATCTGTTATCATTTACGTTTTCCTTAAAAGTCTTTGCAATTTTGGTCTTTGGCAGGTTTACCTTCACCTCACTTCAACTATGTCAAAAATATTGAAGAATGATACCACTTTTTCTATTTAACTACAGTGATCGGAAATTACATGGCATCTTTTTTCTGCAAAAAAAATGCCATGTAATTTCCTATCACTGTAGTTAAATAGATCAAGTAATGGTTTGCCGAGGCAATGGCCATTACTATGCTTCCCTTAACTCCACTACATGGCATCTTTGAGGCCACAAGTTGTGGCCAAATAAACATCAACTCATATGCATGGACTGATGGTGATGAAATAACACAATTTCCATCATAGATATCTCTCTAAAGCTACTTCCTTTCACATGTCAAAAGATTATATTTTGGTTGCATCAAAATTATTTTAGCCTTTTTATACTCATTTTGTCTGGTGTATGTTTTATTTATGAAGGTCTTAGTGCACTTCAAGGTATAATGTGCACCCCTCACAGAGAACCAATTCAAGGGGATTATCAAGGATAACTACTATACACCTCAACACTTCTGGTTTGAGCTTGATCATTCTCAGACAAGAGCTTTAATTGAAACTTTTGTGCCTTTACCTTCATTCTCTGACACTAGAGCAGTTCCTGTTACTCTGATCCAGAACAAAATGCTACCTGTTTCATCGACTAACATCTTAAAGGCAACAACTAGCAGTAGATATACTTATGCCATGATACGTGGGTTGAAGAAGGATAATGATATGCCTAATGATTTCATTAGTCAGAAGGATAATGACTCTGGTTCAAATAAAGCATCCTATGGTACTATTGAAGAAATGAGCACGATGATTCTATTGCATCTTTTCTTGGTCCTGATCATCCCTCTTGACATTACATATATTGTATATGGATTTATATAACTGGATGTACTGATTTGGATTTCATTATGTTGATATTGATGTTGTTCTGGAGTGATATTAATGTTTTCGATCATGATATGGATTGATATGTATATTTGTACAGTGTGGATTGATATATATGGATATGGATGTTTGTGATTTCAATTTGTGTGAATTGATATATGTATGTGGATGTAGATTAATATTAATATGTGTACTTATGTATAGGTTATTAGTAAAATTTAATTCGATCCGATTGGATCATGTATTGTATCTACGAGAAAATCAACAAATAAAGGGGATAGGAAAGAAAAAAATTTAATTTTGCGATGAAAACCAGATTCGTCGCAAATTTACGATGAATTCTGCGACGAAAATGATTTTGTCACATTTATATCGTAACTTACTGTGCATGGACAATTTACGACAAAACTGAAATTTATCCCCAAATTCGTCGCAAATCTACGATGAAAACGGGATTCGTCGTAAATCTGCAACGAAAATCCTTTCGTCATAAATTTGCGACGAAAATGATTCGTCGCAGATTTTTGATGAATCCCATTTTTGTCGCAGATTTGCGACGAAAGGATTTTCGTTGCAGATTTGCGACGAAAAATAGATTCGTTGCAAATCTACGACGAAAATGATTTGTCGTAGATTTGCGACGAAAATCAGATTCGTCACAAATCTACGACGAATTTGGGGACGAAATTCAGTTTTCGTCGTAAATAGTTGTGACAAAACGAGAAATTTCATCGCCAAACTTGGTGATGACTTTATAGCAACGAAAAAAATTCATCGCAAATTTTATCGCAAAATTCATCGCAAAATCATAGTTTTTTTGTAGTATTTTTCAAAATAAAAGATAAACTTTTTAAAACCTTTGGAAAATTACTTTATAATAAATTTGAAAAACATATGAATTTTGAAAACACTTGCATTTTTTCTATTCTACCAAGCATAGAAAAATGCACACGCACACCTCAAAAAAATAATTCCCAACAAACACACACACGTACGCACAAACCTCTCACCGCTACGCGAACACAAGGTCCGAGAGTCAAGGACGGAGGCAAGCCGCACGAATAAAATAAAAAATGAATAAAAACGAGAACAAAAATAGGTGCAATACGAGGACTTTCTATGTGGTCACCCATCCTAGTACTGCTCTCGCCCAAGCATGCTTAACTTCGGAGTTCTGATGGGATCCAGTACATTAGTGCTGGTATGATCGCACCCATCCTTCCCACCACGCGCTCCCTATTTATCCTGCTAATGGTCGTCGATAAAAAGCAACCTTCATCGCATCATGCGGAACCCTAAATCCATCCATCCGCGATTTCCCAACCAAACGACCACGAAATCACCGGAGGATGAGAGACCACTGAAAATGCACACACACATCTCAAAAAAATAATTCCCGATAAATACACACGTGTATGCACAAACCTCTCGCCGCTACGCGAACACAAGGCCCGAGAGCCGAGGAGGGAGGCAGCCCGGATGAACAAAAGAGAAAATGAATAAAAACATGAACAAAAATCAAAAATAGGTGCAACATGAGGACTTCCAGGGGTCACCCATCCTAGTACTGCTCTCGCCCAAGCATGCTTAACTTCGGAGTTCTGATGAGATCCGGTGCATTAGGTCTGGTATAATCGCACCCATCCTTCTTGCCACGCGCTCCCTATTTATCTCGCCAATGGTCGTCGACAAAAAGCTGTTGGATTGGGTTGGACCGGCTAGAGGGGGTGAATAGACGGTTTGAGCATGGTTGCAGAATAGGCACTCATTTTCTTAAAAAAAACTTGGTTGCAACTCAGTCGTTGCTTCCAAGGCAATTGATGCTCAAACAAAACTCCTTTAGGTGGAAAGTCTTTACAGTTGTAGCACAGAGAGAGAATAACAAAAGTAATTGATGATCTGAGTTCTAAAACTCTAATTCTTATTTATAGCCAAGAGAATAGATCTGGATCTTTGTTTATAGATGAACTTTCTCTTGGTCGTTGATCCGTTGATACGATCCCAACCGTTGATCGGAGATAACCTTAAATCTTGAGCGTTGATTAAATAAAGATAAACTTTATCTTTAATAAAAGATAAAGAGAATTATCCTTAATAAAAATTAAGTATTTATCTTTTATATGATAAAAGATAAATCTTATTTTTTTTTTTTTTTTTTTCAATAGCCATGTCCAAAAAGTCCAAGTCTAAGTCTTCTTCTCTGGTCAAAGTCTATGGTCAAAGTCAATGGTTAAAGCCAATGGTTAAAGCCAATGGTTTGACTTTTGTTGACTTTTTATAGAATCTTCGATTGGGTGATTTCTGGCCAACCGGACTCAGGCTCACCCGAACTCGACTCTGGCCTTTTACCCCTCAAGCGTGCTTCCTCCCGGCTTCTCGTCCCTCAGACTTCATGTTCGTCCTTTCGTAGCTTCCACGTTCTTCGGATTGCGCCAAGCTCGTCAGCTCACTTTCCCGCGCAACCCTTCTCGTCCGCTACGTCTTACGCTCGACTTCCTTCGTACCTAAGTTCCTGCACACTTAGTAGAGGAATTAGAACAACACAGAACCTAACTTAACCTGGTTGATTATATCAAAACTAATCGGGGTACCAACAATCTTCTCCTTTTTGATGTGCATCAACCTAGGTTCAGTTAGGGTTAAACCAAAAAATAACGAAAACAAATAGAACTAAATAAACAGGTTAAATGTAAAAATATATTTCTTGTTAGAACTATAACCTCCCCCTGAACCTCAGTCTACTCTCCCCCTTTAATCATAGCAAAAATGGATTGAATAAAATTAGGGAAAGAAAGAAAATATTTATGTAAATGCAATAGAATGTTAGAAAATTTTAAAAATATTTTCTAAGTGTTCAATTAATATACAATAGACCACAAAATAATTTGGTCTTCAAAAATTAGCGTTGCCAAAGATTTTAAAAAATTTAAAATGACATTTTTATTTTAAAAATAAAAGAAATAATTTCATTAAGAGAAAAATTTAAAAGTTTTTGTGAAATTTGAGAAAATATTTTGAGAATAATACAAAAAAAATTTGAGTTAATTCTGTAAAAAAAATAAAAAATTAACAGATTAAGGAATATAAAAATTTAATTTATTTTAAAATTAAAAATTGACTAAAAAAATTCAAATTTTTTTTTAAAAAAAGTCAGCATATGATATATAGATCCAAAAAAATTGGATCTGATCAAAATATTTTATTATTGAATTTTTAAAATTAAAAAATAAGATTTCATTATAGAATTCATAGAAAATTGAAAACTATTAGAAAAATCTGAAAATTTTTGTAGAGGTCGAGGATAGAGATTTGAGATTGTACAAAAAATTTTAACTTTAAATTCGTTCTCTAAGTTCAAAAATAAAATAAATATTTATAGAGAAGAATTATGAAAATTTGAAAAAATAGTTAAAAATTTTCATAAAATTCTTAGTAGATGAACAACATAATTATGCTTCGAGGAAAAATAGAAATATTATTTTTTATCACTAAAAAATTAGTCGATCTAAATTTTCTAAGATAACAAGAAAACAATGTTAATTAAGTAAAAAAAGAAAAGAAAAAACATATTAGTCAGTGCATGCATATGTAATAGCACAAAAGAGATCAGTTTAAGACATATTTGAGAACTTCAAAATAAGTCTATCTACTGGATTGATTAAAAATCTCGGAGGAATATATTTTTTGGGCACATTTCTAAGTTAGTCCCTGTGATTTTTAATATACCAGTTCAAATTATCAGGATAACTATTTTTCTTTTTCAGAAGATAAATATGATAAATATTTGAATTATCAGAAGAAGATGCAAGGG
>NW_027431719.1:0-3338 GCF_044706935.1 Curcuma longa
TTTTGCTGACGCATAATCACCAATTCGGTTGATCTCTTGCGCCGAGAGAACTGAAAGCAAATGGAACACGGCTTTTCCATTTGCCACGAATTCAGCTTGATCTTTCTTACTCCATTTGGTTATATCTTTCTCTTCTGAAGCTGCAAAATCGGTTTGCATTATTAAAAATAACTCAAATTCGGTTGTGAAGAATACTTCCATTTTACGTTTCCATTCGACAAACTCCCCCTCAAATTTGGCAGGTAGATGACGGGTCTGACCATTTTGTAAACGGTGCTATAGTTGGCAGTTAGTTCTTCTGCGGCATCTTTGCTCTGATACCACTTGTAGGATCGAGGTGGATCAGCTAGAGGGGGTGAATAGACAGATTAAGAAATAAAGAATAGACACTCATCTTTTTTAAACTTGGTTGCAACTGGATGGTTGCTTCCAAAATAAATGAAACTCAACTAAGAAACTCCTTTAGGCGGAGAAGCCTTTACAAGTTAAAGTACACAGACTTAGAGAGAGTTTACAAGCAAAATTGAATGTCTAACTCTAAACTTCTAAGCCTATTTATTA
Organism: Curcuma longa; assembly: GCF_044706935.1. Lineage (NCBI taxonomy): Eukaryota > Viridiplantae > Streptophyta > Magnoliopsida > Zingiberales > Zingiberaceae > Curcuma > Curcuma longa. The sequence goes on from NW_027431719.1 coordinate 562, forward strand.
CCTTAGACAGTTGATCTTGACCGTTGGTCGTAGATGAGATTTTATCCTAGCCATTGATTCGTAGATAAGATCTTGATTGTTGATAGGAGATAAACTTAAATCTTAACCATTGATCAAAGATAAAATTATCTTTGATGAGAAATAGATCTTTATCGATTAATAAGGTTGAGCTTTATCTTCTTTGATTAAACCTTCGGTCATTTCAAAGACTTTTACCTTCTTTAATTGTCTTTACCTTGAAACAATCCTTTAAGCTTGAAGAGATAAATTATTCCTTTCCTTTTTATCTTCATAACTTCTCAGGGGCTTTGTTTGGTCTTCAAAGTCAAGTGCCAACGTTTGACTTGATTTTGACTTTTATAGAAATGATGTTTGGGTGATTTCTGGCTAACCGGAGTTAGGCTCACCCGAACCCGACTCCGACCTTTTGTCCCTTGAGCGTACTTCCTCCCGGCTTCTCATCCCTCAGACGTCGCGCACGTCCTTCTCGCTCCACTGACGTACTCTTTCGCAGCTTCCGCGTCCCTCGGATTGCACTGAACCCGTCGGCTCACTTCTCTGCGCAATCCTTTTCGTCCATTACGTTTTACGCTCGACTTCCTCCGTTCCTAAATTCCTGCATACTTGGCAAAGGGATCAGAACAACAACAAGACCTAACTAACTTGGTTGATCACATCAAAACTAACTAGGGCACCAATATAATCTTATTACCATATTGGACATTTCTATAGTGTACTCTTTGATGCTTCCCTTCCCTTTATACCCCATTGAGATGATGTTCGACAAAATAGTAGGCGATCTTTTCATTTGAGGTGAATCGACTTGCTATATCATTCAAAGATTTAGCCCCTTATTGATTCTGGAATTGACAGTCTCATGATACTTAAATCTATGCAATTTGATCATTCCCAATTATCAAAATCTTCAGTAGTGCTAGTACTGGATAGAGCTGCGAGTTGATCATGCCAGAGTGCATAGTGTAAGTCCATGTAACACAAGACGATTTTATCATGCTCTTTCCATTGAGCAAAAGTTGTGCCCATGAGCACGAGAATGTTGCTAATATTGGCAAATATTGAGTTCACTAAATTGAAAAGAGAAAAAAATTAAAAAAAAAAACAAACTCACATCAAAATAAAGCACATGCCAAAGTATACAAAATAAGATTTTCTTTTATTAAAATACCTAACACAACATTACAGTTTATCTTTGAATTAATTTATAATTTGTTAAGTGATACTCAAAGATTATGGTTCATCATTATTTTTAATCGATCACATAATAGACTTTCTTTTGGACTGACATATTATGTATATAATATACAAAATTATATTAATTAATCATTATGCTCATACTATTTTAGTCAGCCACATCATATTTGGAAAACCTTACGTTGTAAATAAATATATTATAAATATATATTTGACCGTATTACCTGATTTCAATTATTTCAGTAGTAAGTGGGGTATGATTTGAATCATTTTGGAATTTGAACTAGTTTAATTAGTTATGAATTTTAATTAATTGGATGGTATTATAATATTAAAAAACTAAATAATTGGTGATAGATCAATTTTTTCGATTAAGTTTTTGGGTATAAAATTCGCACGTGAATGATGCGACCAACAGGACCACCATATCCATGCATCAATTAAAATGGGGAACACCTAGATGTACTCCTTAGTTTCCAACCATTTTCTTTACATGATGTTTGAAAAATAAAAGAAAAATAATAAAAGAATTTTACTACAATTGCTTGGTTGATTGACTGGGGAAAAGGACGTCAATATCTCTTAATATGTGAAAATTAAACTGATCATGAGTTCGATTGATGAGAAAAAAAATTCTTAGTAGGAAGATAAAAATGAATGTGCATCACTACATTGCATTATTTAATACTTTTATCAAATTATGCTTACCAGTCCGGCCGCCGGGCTGGTGGCACGGCCTGCTGCCGGCTTGGTGGCGTGGCCAAGCGCAAGTGGTTGATCTGGTGGTGCGGCCGACCACCAGCTAATATTTTTTATCATCGCCCCAAGTAAAGCAAAGCAATGGATTTTGGCTACTGTTGTGGTTTGGCTACTGTTCTAAGTGCTTCACCCACTCGATCGGCACCTCCGTCGTGGTTTGGCTACTGTTCTTGGATTCTTGAGATGGTTTCTTGGGTTTTTGAGATGTTGCTAAACTCATTTGGCTTCTTATTCTAACATTCTTTGCCAATAGGAGTTTATATAGATGCTTCTAATTGAAGCAGCTTTTTCATGAGCTGATTCCCATGACAAAAATAAGTTTGATTGAAACCAAATACTACTCAATTATCTTCCTCGTGTAATGTTCTTCCCATGCCTTGGAGTGGAGGAATCTCTAAAGTAATCAACCGCAAAGAAAATCTCAGTAAAATAATCCAGTATTTTTAACTTTAGCTTAATAGTTCTAAGGGAATTAAAGTTCAAAATCTCAGTAAAATAATCCACCATTTTTTTTTGTTCATTCTTCTTCACAATTCTCAAGTATTTAATTCCCGCATCCTTCTTTGTGATATTAATCTGTTCCAACCATATACATGCATGAACTTTCAGAAACTTAGATATTTATGCAAAGCTTCTGATTTTAAATCTCTTGTGAAATAAATTAGCAGTGAGAAATGAATCTTAAACTTTTTTTTCTTTTTAGCAATTAACAAGTTTATGTAATGTGACTGATGTTAATTTTTTAATATATATTTGTTATTTTCAGGTGTACTAGCTACATATTCTGAGCATCATTTTCAGTCTGT
>NW_027431720.1:0-5813 GCF_044706935.1 Curcuma longa
CAAATTGACTCCTTCCATTCGAGTCTGATTTAATGAAATCAAATTCCTTCTCATGTGTAGAATAAAAAGCAACAGATCTATTAAATGTGTTATGCTTCTCTAGGCAAATTGAGTCTAAATCAATCAACTGAGACATTCTCCAAAAAAATTGAATCTAAATAAATCAACATGAGACGTTCACTTTTCAGTCATATCTCAAAAATGGAAGCTTACTTTCATTTAAATCACAAATAACAAATTACATTGTAGATAAACAATTGAAAGACACTTGTAGCTAATAATGTAGAAACCTCATATATTTATATATTAATTAATATATAGAGATTAGTTGATATTTGTTAACTTTCTAAATTCCATTTTAAAAGAATTAAAAACATTTAAAAGCACATTCCTTTGCTGCTGATATTTTCTTTTCTTTCGTGTCTATTAAATGTCCTTTCCCCTTGAAAGTCTCATGTTATTGGCTTCCTAGCTACAGCTTGGTAAATGATTGCAAAAGCAAGTTGCAAGAGGACTTTGCTATAATGAGGTCCTTCTCGTTTGCTCATTCTTTTTTATAATTGGCAGCAATCCCAGATTGCTTAGATGCTATGTGATTTGTCGAAACTAATTAAAGCTTGCATTGATTATCATATATTAACAAACGGTTAAGATGGTCCAAAGAAAATGCTAAGATCATGCATGAACATGTGTAGATCCTTATAGAAATTCATTTTCTCAGACAGCATTCTCACAGTAATTGCACCGAATCATTAATTTGCAAAACTATCAATAATATGTTTAATTTACAGTACATAATGGATTCGAATAGGGAGCAAAATTCATAGAATGAAGGACGGCCTCAGTAAAATTGGGAGTTGTTTGTTGAAGGTAAAACTATACAGATCAGAACCAACCAATTCCCAGCACCATGATCGTTGACTTATTCTGCAGGTTGTAGCAGTAAGCGCTAAGACTTGAGTAGGTCAACATGTTTAGTTTGTCTACGGAAATTTCCAAGAAACAAATCTTCAAATTAATGCCATGACTTCTGCTTAGTCTTTGGTGGAACTAATATGTTTCCCCCATTACTTGTGATCAAAGGAAACAAGCTAAGTCCCATCGTCGATCACTTGTACTTCAATTGAACCAGGCAATGGCAACAGAGAACAGAGGGCGGCCATCCACTTGCGGCTTCTCCATGCTACCGGAGGAGTGCATCAGCCACCTGCTCTCCTTCACTTCGCCTTGTGACATCTGCAGGTCGTCGCTGGTCTCCAAGTCTTTCTTCGCTGCGGCACAATCTGATCTCTTGTGGGAGTCCTTCCTGCCTCCGGACATCGCTGAGATACTATCACGCGCCACGCATCCTGTGGAGCTGGACTCCTCCGGAAAGGAACTGTACTTCCGCCTCTGCCAACCCTTCCTCGTCGACGAGGGCAAACTGGTAGGTAGATTCATATATGTCATGTGCACGATATATCCCGGCACTGATAATTCTGAATTTGATTTCACAAGTAACGAAACGCTGCAGTTGACTTGTATTTAATGTACAGAGCTTCCAACTGGATAGGCCAACAGGGAAGCAGACTTACATGCTATCTCCGGAAACCATGTCTATAGTCGGGAAGAATCATCCTCAGTTTTGGAAATGGATTTCTCTTCCAGACTCCAGGTATGTCACGCCCCAGTATCATTCTTGGTACCCTCTTTTCAAGATGCTCTCATAGTTTTAAAATCGTTTGAACATCTCCTTTTCTTTTAAAACTATTCTTATTTCACCAGTAACCATTAATAGCATCAGTTTACTTGATGAAAAATTGACATGGTGCATATATACCTGACATACCCACCGAATCATTATCATTACTTCCATTATGAGAATTATAAAGGTTTTCATGAGTTTCTTCTTTTCAATTGTTCAACAACAAATATGAATTTTCAACACTCACCACCTTGTGGACGGATGGTGTGGTTGCTACATCTTGATACTTGAATGTTTGAGTTTATTCCTTTCCATAAAAAAGGGCAGTCCCAGTGCACGAAGCTCCCGCCATACGGGGTCCGGAGGAAGGATCCATTGTACACAGCCTTACCTTGCCTTTGGCAAGAGGCTGTTTCCAGGATTTGAACCCGTGACCTCTAGGTCACATGGCAGCAACCCCTTACCGTTGCGCCAAGGCTCCCCTTCAGTTTATTCCTTTCCATATATATATATATATATATATAGTTCTGATATCCCGCGCGACGAAAAATCCCGACTCCCGTACGCGACCGCCCGACCTCCCGCCGTTCTTCGCCGTCCGGTCACCGCCGGCCACCATCCCGGGCTCGTTGGAAGCGCAACTCGACGGCGCACGCATCGGCACCGGATTCCGGCCGGATTGGGCCGGAATCCGGCCGGAATTCCGGCCGAATTGGGCCGGAATTCCGGCCAGATTGGGCCGGAATCCGGCCGAAATTCCGGCCGAAACACAGCAGACGCGATGAACGCCGATTTCGCCGGAATCCGGCCGGATTCCGGCCGAATCGGGGCCGGACTCCGGCATCCACCGGACCGCCGGTGAGTTGCGGTTCCAACGGATCCGGTCCGGCGGCAATCGGTGGTCGGACGGCGATGAACGGACGCCGGAAACCGGCGAACGTCCGAGGAGAAATACTATGCAATCGCGAGAAATGGACGGCTGAGATCGGATCGCGCACGAGCGCGCAGCGGGCTGTTGCGCAGGATATCAACTCGTATATATAGTTGATTGTTCGATATGATGTTTTGATTCACAACAAGTTTATTCAGGTTCAGGAAGCAGGCAGTGCTTGTATCTGTTTGCTGGCTGGAGATCACCAGCAGAATAGACAGTCGATTGCTCTCCCAAAAGACAATGTATACAGCATACATGATTTATAAGTTAAATCCCGATTCATATGGTCTTGATTCCCAAAAGGCCTCCATCAAATTAGGAGCTCATTCACAAGAACAACGTGTCTCTTTGATACCAGATGATGAAGAGGAAGAAGTAGAAAAACAAATACAGTTGAGAGAGGATGGATGGTTGGAAGTGGTGCTAGGCGAGATTTATAACGATCAAGGCGATGAAGGAGATATTGAGATAAAGTTTCGTGACATTGAAGACATCCGTGACATTAAAGAATTCCATTGGAAGAAAGGCCTTGTTTTCGCTGGCTTTGAGATGAGGCCGACCAAAAGGAAGATGGATGCTGAATTGCTACGTTAATTTGTTTGTAAACTCAATTAAATGTAGTTTTCATGGTGATGTTCTGATACATTTATATGAGATTTCAACTATCTGAGGGTGTATTGTTACAATATTTGGCTTTAGATGACTGATCAAATGCTTCTCATTTCTTGCTTTTGCTGATTAAAGAGGTCCTTGAAAGACATTTTTATACCTTTTTTTTCTCGAAATTAAACATAGCTTAAATCATGTTTCGAGTCTGATTTAATGAAATCAAATTCCTTCTCATGTGTAGAATAAAAAACAACAGATCTATTAAATGTGTTATGCTTCTCTAGGCAAATTGAGTCTAAATCAATCAACTGAGATATTCTCCATTTTAACTTTCTAAATTCCATTTTAAAAGAATTAAAAGCATTTAAAAGCACATTCCTTTGCTGTTGATATTTTCTTTTCTTTCGTGTCTATTAAATGTCCTTTCCCCTTGAAAGTCTCATGTTATTGGCTTCCTAGCTACAGCTTGGTAAATGATTGCAAAAGCAAGTTGCAAGAGGACTTTTCTATAATGAGGTCCTTCTCGTTTGCTCATTCTTTTTTATAATTGGCAGCAATCCCAGATTGCTTAGATGCTATGTGATTTGTCGAAACTAATTAAAGCTTGCGTTGATTATCATATATTAACAAACGGTTAAGATGGTCCAAAGAAAATGCTAAGATCATGCATGAACATGTGTAGATCCTTATAGAAATTCATTTTCTCAGACAGCATTCTCATAGTAATTGCAGCGAATCATTAATTTGCAAAATTTTCAATAATATGTTTAATTTACAGTACAGAATGGATTCGAATAGGGAGCAAAATTCATAGAATGAAGGACGGCCTCAGTAAAATTGGTAGTTGTTTGTTGAAGGTAAAACTATACAGATCAGAACCAACCAATTCCCACCTCCATGATCGTTGACTTATTCTGCAGGTTGTAGCAGTAAGCGCGAAGACTTGCGTAGGTCAACATGTTTAGTTTGTCTACGGAAATTTCCAAGAAACAAATCTTCAAATTAATGCCATGACTTCTGCTTAGTCTTTGGTGGAACTAATATTTTTCCCCCATTACTTATGATCAAAGGAAACAAGCTAAGTGCCATCGTCGATCACTTGTACTTCAATTGAACCAGGCAATGGCAACAGAGAATAGAGGGCGGCCATCCACTTGCGGCTTCTCCATGCTACCGGAGAAGTGCATCAGCTACCTGCTCTCCTTCACTTCGCCTTGTGACATCTGCAGGTTGTCGCTGGTCTCCAAGTCTTTCCTCGCTGCGGCACAAACTGATCTCTTGTGGGAGTCCTTCCTGCCTCCGGACGTCGCTGAGATACTATCGCGGGCCGTTCATCCGGTGGACTACTCCTCCAAGAAGGAGCTCTATTTCAGCCTCTGCCAACCCCTCCTCGTCGACGACGGCAAACTGGTAGGTAAATTCATGTCATGTGCACAAGTGATCACGGCGCTGATAATTCTGAATTCGATTGCCAAGTAGCGCTGCAATTGACTTGTTGTTCAATGTACAGAGCTTCCAATTGGAAAAGTCAACAGGAAAGAATATGTACATGCTATCTCCGGAAACCATACATATACCCTGGATCGATCATCCTCGACATTGGAGATGGAATTCTCTTCCCCGCTCCAGGTAAATGCTAGTTTTTAATATATATATTTTACCGTCTGTTTAAGGAAAAACATTGTCACTCTTTGACCATCTCTTTTCAAAATGCTCTCGTAATTTTAAAATCGTTTAAAGATCTCCTTTTCTTTTCAAACTATTCTTATTTCACCCTGTAACCATTAATAGCATTGGTTTACTTGATGAAAAATTGACATGGTGCATACCTGGCATACCCACCAAATCATTATCATTACTTCCATGACGAGAATTATAAAGGTTTTAATGAGTTTCTTCTTTTCAATTGTTCAACAATAAATGTGAATTTTCAACTCATGTTATGCCCGTTTGCCCTGCTAACCATCTTGTGGACGGATGGTGTGGTTGCTGCATCTTGATACTCGAAGCTCTGTGCTTATTCTGTTCCGTCTTACCATTGTGTGTGTGTGTCTATGTATATATATATATATATATATATATAGTTGATTGTGAGCTCATTCACAAGAACAACGTGTCTCTTTGATACCAGATGATGAGGAAGAAGTAGAAAAACAAATACAGTTGAGAGAGGATGGATGGTTGGAAATGGTGCTAGGCGAGATTTATAACGATCAAGGCGATGAAGGAGATATTGAGATAAAGTTTCTTGACATTGAAGAACTCCATTGGAAGAAAGGCCTTGTTTTCGCTGGCTTTGAGATGAGGCCGACCAAAAGGAAGATGGATGTTGAATTGCTACGTTAATTTGTTTGTAAACTCAATTTAATGTAGTTTTTATGGTGATGTTCTGATACACTTATATTGACGTTTCGAAGTATTTGATTGTGTATTGTTATAATAATATATGGTTTTAGATGACTCATCAAATGCTTCTCCGATTTTGCTGGCTAAAGAGGTCCTTGAAAGACATTTTTATACTCTTTTTTTTTTTTCAAAATTAAACATAGCTTAAAATTTAAATCATGTTTCGAGTCTGATTTAATG
>NW_027431721.1:0-1440 GCF_044706935.1 Curcuma longa
TGCGGAAACTAAATAATACCAGAACATTGTAGATAACCTCAAAGCCTTCTGCTGTATTCCTAACTTCTTCCTGGGCGTGGGTGGACAACGGACCTCCAGAAACAAAGGAACTGCAACCTCCGGATGATGAAGCCTTGGATCGCCTTGCTTCTTCTCGCAGCAGCTTCACCTCTTCTTATCTCCCACCTTGGATCCGACCCTTCACACCTAGGACAGGTTTCGGCCACCACAAGAAAGAAAGGAAAGGGGCGGAGGAAGAAGAAGAAAAAGGAAAAGAAGGAGGGGAAGAGGAAGGGGGCGACGGCACCAAAGAAGAGAGGACAGTGTTTTCTTTTCCCTCCGGTTACTCTTCTCCCTTTCATTTCTCCTTTTATAGCCTCACTCCCAAACCAAGTCATGGCTACCCATTCAAAATTTTTCTTTAATTTTGATTGATTCCACGAATCAATTCTAAATTAAAGAAACCTCTTAAATCCGGGCCTTTAGGTTGGCATGCTTGGATAATCTTCTTTAATATAACTTAATCCCTTTGATCCAATGGCCCTGATCTATTTCCTTGGGCGTGTGGTTCATTGAACCATGCTTGGTTCATCTCGTGAACCGGTTCTTCCTTCCAAAGAGAATTAAAACCGAACCGGAGAGATCTCGTCCATCGGACGCGACTTAATCTCATCCAACGGTTCTAATCTATTCTCTTTTATTCCTCTTTATTTATTTCGATCCAACGGATGCAACTTGATCTAATCCCATGGATACAAGCTGATCTCATCCATTTAACGATCGAGAACTAATCTCATCCAACGGTTGAGATTAAATCTCATACTAATCTCATCCGTTTGATTGCATCCTTTTGAAGATGTCTTTAGGCTACAGTGGGGACCTCGAGGAGGTATTGGATCTGGCCTTCTGATGGGTTTCGGATCCCGTATTCAACCCCGAATACACACCTACATCCATCAACAACGATCCATTCCACTAGAGGATCATTATTGCACTACCAATCCAATCCCCAAATTACGTTATGGGTTCCTTCTTATTATTTTATGCATTGCTCCCCGTGTTTAAGATATCGTATGTCCGTTAATTATTAAGTTCTACTGACAACTCAATAATCAACATCTAAGACCTTGAATAGTACCACTCATCCTTATTGTCAGTCGGACTAAGTCCACTTGCAAGATTTGACTTGACAATCCTTATGAGCTCTTCAAGGGGACATCATCAACCCTACTGGGACACGGATTCCTTCTATAATCAATGGCACACCGTATAGATAGTAACATCACCCAACTTACCGAGAATATTTGATCTGACGGAAAGATCTCACCCTTTGGTAAATCAAAGCAATAATTACTAAGTATAGGTGTCCATTTATTACATCGGGATTAAGAGTGCATGTTCAATTTGCGAGTCAGTGTAAATCGAACAACCTCAATGGTC
>NW_027431722.1:0-13057 GCF_044706935.1 Curcuma longa
GAAGTTCATCTACGGGGATGGCCGGTACGGGGGTGAGCCATTCTTCGTGAGGGACGCAAACTCACCGAGGGAGGATGATGGCTGCGTTCTGTCATTCGTGCATGATGAGAATACGTCCGAGTCGGAGCTAGTGATTCTGAACGCCCGTGATATGCTGGTCGAGGCCACCGTGAAACTGCCATCGCGCGTTCCCTATGGCTTCCATGGGACATTCATCAACGCAAGGGAGTTGGAGACACAGGCCTGACGATTCTCCTCTTGCTGTTGCCGGAGGAGACTTCCTGAGGGATGCCTGTCGAGCACCCCGGAGTCACCTCTGTTCTAGTTTGTTGGTTATTTTGTGCTTCGGAGCTCTGTTTTTTCATCAGTTAGGTTACGGTTAGTGGCAGTTAGGACCGATAGAGTACATGGGCGAGACCAGCTTGTAGCTTTTGGGGTTGTTCAGGTAGGTGCCTGCCGAGCTCAGCTGGTCTTTTTTCCCCTTTTTCCTTTTACCTACAGATATATGACACCCAGTTACTCCCTGCAGAACCAACCCACTCATCGCCATGCCGTTTGTGCACTGCGGGGTTTAGTGGTTGATACGTTCAGTGAGGAAAGTGGCGGGCCTCCACCAGTCCTTCCTCTGTTTCTGTACATTGCTTAGTTCGTGCAGTACATATTGTTCTTCTACCATCTCAACCGCTCTTGTTCTTTTGAATAAGCTTTTTGGTTGCAACTCTAAACTTCTTTAAAATGGACCACAGCGAAAACTCCAGATGATTAGAGGAAGGACTCAAGCTGCGAAATTTGAGATCTTTGCCGGAGAATTAGGAGGTGGGGCGATGGGAGTACGTGGTGGAGGGCGAAGACCGTTTCAAAGATGGGCCAAATTTGAGACGCAAAATTGAATGACTGATAGGGAGAGATTATGGGGCAAGTATTTTGGTTCCATTGGGTTGCAGCATAATTGATGGGGAGAGATTATGATGCAAACATTTTGGTTTCATTGGATTGCAGCATAATTGATGGGGAGAGATTATGATGCAAACATTATGGTTGGTTTCATTGGATTGCTGAGACGTTTATGCCTGTTTACTAAGGTTCGGAAAAGGATGAAGTTACAAAAATCCGCGCCATTTCGTCTGTTTATCTAATAAAAAAAAATAAACAGGCAAATTCTAAATTCACTCGAGGACTAGTTTTGATCATTTTTTCATCTGTCTAAAATTCAACAAACTTTCGGTCCTAAAAAAATTTGACTATAAAAGTGACACTATCAATCTCGATTCTCAAACGGGAGCCATGAACCTGTGGCGAGGCCGCACGCTCACGGGGAGACCGCGAGCTAGCGGCCTGGCTGCATGGCAGCGAGCTCACCTAGTCAGTCACGGTCGGAGGATTTCTTTTCCTCCTTTTCGTTTTGCCTTGCCTATATGTTCTTTTCTTCTTTCTCATTCCTCTTCTTCTCTCTATTTTCTTTCCTTAGCGATATTTTCATTGTTATTTGTTTTCTCCTTCATCCGTGTGCGTCGGAATAAACAGAGGATTATCAGCTGGTCATCTCTTCCCCTGCTGAGGTATACAGGGCATGTGACCATCATTTGATCATCTCGTCCCTGCCGAGGTATAGAGGGCATGTGACCCGCACTTGAAAGTTCCCTAGTAGTAGTAGGGGTGGTGGTCCTCATCGGCCACATGCTAATCGGATAGCAACCGTTTCTTTTCAAATAGGACAATGTATTAAAAACACTCTAAATTTGATCCTAAAGACGTGGAGATCGTTTCGAAGGATAGGTAGTAAGGAAAAAGTTCTTAGCTCAACAGATAAAAAGGGAGATTAGTTCATATTTCAGAATCAGAATGGGCAGGAGACAATTTTCCCCTAGACACTGAATAATCCTATTGGATAGAGCTTTAAATCAATAATATCCAAGTATTGTCAGTGATGTGAGACAGGATTACCTGACGAAGAGATTGAGTCAAAGCTGATCTGAACTATGTTGTGAGGAGGGTTTTCTAGTCCACGGACAATAAATGGGATGCCTTTTTTTTCCTGGATTATTTTGACAGATTATGGATGAAAAGAAAGCATGTAGATAATTTCGTTATAAGGATCTAGACCAATTTTATTAAAATAAAACAAAGAGTCACTCAATCAGAAAAACATAACGATGCCCTTTGCCTCCATGATTCTTCAATATGATACTCGCCACTGGAACATATTAGATGTGGAGCTAGAGAATTTGGTCCACCCAACTTTCTTTCCCTTCCCCTTCTCTCTTTCTATTGATCCCTTCTCTGTGAATTTAAAGAATTCACCAATAAGTAATTATCATCCTTACAACTTTCTTTCCCTTCCCCTTCTTTCTTTCTCTTTATACCTTCTCTTAAAGTAATCACAACTAAGCAAAAATTATCCAATTAACAGATACAACATCTATTTGTGCCACTTGCTGTTAACACTGTATATCGCATGGTAAAGAATACACACATAGGATCCTTTTGGATTAATATCCTCAAAGGTCAACCATTTTTCTTATCTATAAACACTCTTATTTGTAGCATGTGATCAAAATCTGATCATTATGATCGGTATATCCAAATTCATCGGTGTCTGTTAAGATTGATTGTAATCTTAAATTAGGAGAATCGTGACATCTCAACTTAGTCTCATAATCAGACAGTTCAGCCTAACTTCCAAAGCATAATTTCAATTCAATTGAATTTTGATTTGTCAAAAACTATGAAAGAAATTATCAAGAGAGCAACAACCACCTGCAAACAAATCTTGGCTCATGTGCAGAAATCCGATTGATTTAGCTAGGTGGTGGACCATTAGGAAGGAGATAAAGCTTCCATCCTTGTCGAGATGTCAGCTCATTAGTTTGTATCACATTAATCCCAGTATCTATTATGAAATTCACTACTACATCCTCTTGCAACAACTCGCTTCATATCCACCAACAAAAATCAATATTGACGTACCACCTGGAGTCCTCGACCAATACACCTCTGGAGTGGTGCCCACTACGTGTGCTCGTTTTCTCCCTCACTACAAACACTTTGTAGCCAACCTCACAATGCTCACACTGACGTCCCAGTAAACTGTTTCCGATTGATCGGTACCTTATCTTCTTCATGTGAAAACAAAGCAAGAAGCAAAACAATTTGTTCGCCAATTTTCTTGGGCATGTTGCCATCCACATGTCCTCCTCTATAATTGGAGGTGCCCGAGCATCATTCCCAGTTGCCTAACTGATCATTCTCTGTGATCAATGTTGATAATGCAGGTCCAACATTCCAACACAGTAAGCAAGCTTAATTAAATAATTCGGAGGCCAAATCTATGGAATGGTGATTGGAGATTTGAACGACCTGATAAAGTGATTAGTCTTACGGAGGCTAGAAATAGTTAATGGAAATTAATAACGTCGATCTCTAAAATCTTAGTATAGTCAAATGAAATTGTATTTATAAATGGATCAAGAGCTACTGAAATTCTCACGATCTCTACCAAATTATTTGCCCATTGCGACGTATCTAATGATAGCCAAGGAGGCATTAAGTAATAATTTTAAATACTTTATGATGAGGGGATTTATCATTCAATGATGAGGGGTGTTCATGAATTATCTAGATCCTTCTTTGGGAGCCAAATGAAGTTTGGCAGGCCATGTGCCCTTATTTGAAAGAGAAGGTGACAAAGGATAAGTGTTCATGCAAAGTACCTACCAATCCGTCTTGACACATCAAAATGCATGGATTGATAGACTATTCTATTGGATTTGTAACTAAAACGTAGAAGACATGATTATTATGGCTCAAACATTTTCATGATCTGTTGTTGCTCGGAGTAACTTCGAGTATTCCTCTAGCTACCACCGCTCATGACCTTGACAGTCAGGTTGTCAAGATAGTGAGGATTCGAGATGGTAAGAATAAATTGATTGAAGATGGAGCCTAAGCTAATGGAGATCATAATAACCTATAAGGATATTAAGCCCAAAGTAGTTCATCAAAAAAGAAAATATTGCAAAGCAAATCTCTAACAGAAAAAAGTTAATTAAGAGAGCTCAAATCATTGAAAGGCTAAATGAGACTAAGGTCAAGAGGTAGTCAAACGTGAAAGATACACCTTAAAGAGGTTGATCAATATAAGGGGACTCAACTCCAAGGTAAAGGAAAAAGTCCACGAGATTGAGATATCCAAAGAGAGTTGTTAAAAAAGAATTTCCAACAATAACAAAAATATCTCATCATTAATTAAAGATGCTCTTTTGTACTTCTCAAAGGAGACAGTTGAATAAATGCTTTGTGGTTGTCAAGAATAGTTGTATGTTGATCCATTCAATGACCAAGAAAGTGGCAAGTTATGTTCAACTACCTCCTACTTGACATTGGGAGATAATTTCTAAGATAATCCTCCTACTTAATCTCTGATAGCCTCTCTCACATTAGATGTCCATGTGTCATCATCCTTTTTGCTCCGACCAGACCCTTTATTGATCATTAAGATTAGTCGTTATACAAGGATGGTGAGATTAGTATTGCCCTCGCTAAGGCCGGATTCCTTCCAGCATTTCCAACTAGCCAGCTCTTGCAAACAAGACATCAATACTCTTGGATTGTTTGAGACTTATATTTTAGTTTTGTTCTTATTACATTTCTCTTACAATGGCGTGTCTAATTACCTTTCCTGGATACTTCATCCAACCTTAACAATTCATCATAACCATTCCTACACACCATAATATGCAATCAAGCATACTTGTATTAAGAAGAGCTACAATGAGAAAACCAAAAGACTGCTCAACATCGTACAAATTTTTAAACTTATCTCCAAAATCTTCATCTATTCATTGCTTTATGAGAACTGAGAGTTTCTTCCTCGACCTCCATCACCTAGTGAAAAACTCCATAAACGACTAATTGAACAAAGCTTGGAATTGGGTCCAAAGGAAGATCCACTATTAGTACTATTGAGCCACCACCTTTCAAAATTGTTGGACAAGTTTGACACATCAACAAAATGTCTAAGAATCCATCTCAGCTTGATATTACAGATATTAAATTTATAATATTAACCATCAAAGGTTTGAATATCAAGGGAATCCAAACTTCTATATATTACTAACACTGATTCTCTTTAGTCAACAAGGATCACCTTGGATAAGTCATATTCACATCGGCCTCCCCAACCCTTATATCGTTGAACTCACTAGTCATGGTAGGCACTATAACCAAATTGATACTTTAGGCAAACTATGCGCACTGCAATCTTAATTTCAAATGATCAGTTCAATTTATAGTTATCCAATTCTAAGCTAACATATTGGTCCAAATTTTATTAATAAAATTTAATAGGTTACTTTAATCTGTCTACTGTAGAAATTATAGATAGCCCGTGCAGATAAACAGTTCGTCTATGTAACTATTTGATTGTTAGCCGGCGGTACTATTACGTAAAAAAAAGGGGTAATTATTGTCATAACTCATTGCAAGTGAGGTGTTTGTGCTAGTGCAAAACTGCAAACAAATTGGAGGGTGACGGTGCATGTTCCCCCACGCGTTCATTGATACTTGAGAAACGTGGCCAAACAAGACAATGACATGCGATCGAAAAACAATTAGAATGCAATAAAATATAAGCAGGAAATTGGGGATGCATAATCATGTAGGGAGAAACATGGACAGCCTCTGGTGGTCTAAATAGAGTATGTCATCAGAAAGAATCACAAGATTTGTTGATGACTACAAAACTGATGCAAGCATCAATAACATATGTTGTAGCTAGATCGAGGAAAAAAAAGTGACTACTTATTTATTTCAGGCATCATAACTAAGTCATCTCTATCTAGTCTCTTCTATGGGTTCTCTTTTTTATTTCCAAAATAAAAAGAGAAAAAAAATCTTGCTAGAAAAGAGTCAAGCGGTATGGGTACTTTCAATAAATTGAAGAAGGCCAAACTGCCATGAATCCTTAATACTAAATAGATGAATGGTACCAACCTTACGAGCCCATGGACATCTGTAAAGGCATAAAAGCTATATTATCCAAGCCCATAGACTTGAGGAATAGCTAAGAGCTCATTGAATTTCGTTCTACTCTGAACCTCACAATCCTATCAAAACTGAGGAATTAGAGATTTTTTATTCAATATTTGAAATCTAAAACTTCTAGTTTGAGAACCATGTCTTTCTTTTTTCAGGATCGTTAAGGTGCTTCGATGAGCAGGATAAAATGTTGACTATAATGAAGTTTATCATGACCTGAGTTACTCAGGATGGTGATCGCAAACTCTGATGAGGTGCAGGATAAAATGTTGATTATGATGATTGCATCTTTCCACTTAAATGTTGGCAAACACAGATGGGAAAGACTAATGAAAATACTTCTACAGAATAAGACATTAGAAATTGCCAAGAAGACAGGGCTAAATGCAGATGTAAATATAAGCAGTCGAATGACATTAATTTTGACTAGAAATTATTTTCTACCACTTAGTAAGAAGCAAAATTCAAATATGCATCATTTGCATGGTGTTATGGAGACTTATGTATACTTCATTGCGATCACTGATGGAAAATATGAGTGGGAACAGATATACTTACCTGGAAATTGGTCGAAGAAAGAAATGTCATGGACAATTTGTAAAGACATACTGATATCGATCCTTTGGACTACTAAAGACATCAACTGGTGTCTGCAAATGATAAGATCGTTTTTTTGGTTGAGATAGTGGGCTATTTAATACATACAAAAACTTAAACCTCATTTTAGTTTAAAGAAACACAAAAATAGTTCACCATCTTGTATTAAAGGAAAAACTAAGGACTACATGAAAGGAGAAAATGGCAATGAACTAAGACCATATCCACAAAGCCAATTGGCACACAAAGATAGTAGCTATAGGAGAACAAAAAGTAAATTGACGAGGGAGATGATAGTTAGCAAATTGTGAAGACACGAGATACAACACTCTGAGTGAGTGAGTCAATTGCACTCTCCAACAAAGTAAAACACAATATAAAGAGAAAAATTATATTATTTTCCTTGCTTTATCAACGTCTAGGGCATTCCATATGTGTAATATCAAAGTTCAGTTCCAAACATTAGATATATATATATATATATATATTTTTTTTGAATCTTTCATGAATATTCACTATACCAGGGGAAACTTTGAACAGATGAAAACCGCATGTTCAAGGTACAATAGTTCAAGCTTTCAATGCATCTAAAGAACATTGGAGAACATGTACACTCTCTAGTGACACTTTATCATTGGTTGGACTTGGTCCAATCTGCATCTAGCAGCTTATATTTGCTTCCTGACATTCTCAATTTTCATGATCACTTGGGAGACATTTTATATTAATTAGGCTAAGAGTTGCTAAAACATCAATATTTACACTCAAGCAAGTACTTCAATTGAGTGCACTATCTATTTATATTAATTAGGCTAGGAATTGCTAAAAAGTCAATATTTAAATTCATGTACTTCAATTGGGTGCACTATCTCCCTATTTGCATAATTAACTCTAGTGACAAATTAGTGAATGTTATCCAAGGAATATTGTTTAAGTTGAGTGCAGATATAGAGTTAGAATAGCATAGTGCTAATAGGGATTCATTCATAAATCTTCCCAAAGTTGAAGATTGAGATTTGAACTAGAAACTGAAAAGTAATTATCCAAGTAATAGAAAACAATATTAAATCCACAAAATGATGACGGGAAAACAAAATACGCTATCAAGACTATGAAGTAAAGAAAGAAACGAAGACCAAACACGAGATAGCATTTTATGACTGGAAGTATAAGATCAATAACAATGAGAAAGACGAAACTAAAAAACTCAAGTGGAGAAAACAAACCTTAATCTCTTACTAGCGGCGATCTATCGCGATTCCTTCACATATCACAGGATAGAGATCAACCCTGCAATCAAAAGTAGATAGTATCAACGAGAACCACTCGATGATGAGGAAGAGAGAGTGATTTATCGAAAAGAACAACTCGAACAAAATCATTGAAAAAAAATAGACCGAAGAAGAACAGATTCCTCGGCTTACAACAAAAACTTAACGATATAGCAGCGCTTCGCCAATCAACGTGCTAGAGAACGAAACAAGATGGTATCAAAGAGAAACACTCGAAGATGAGGAAGCAACAGCGATCGACTGAGAATAACAACTAGAACAAATCATTGGGGAAAAAACGACCGAATAAAACAGATTCCCGAGCTTACCCCGAAAACTCAACGATCCATCGGTTCGCCGATCAACTTCCCAGCGAAACAAACCATAAAATATTAACGAGAAACACTCGATGATGAGTAAACAAGAGAGATCGATCGATAATACCAACTAGAACAAAATCATTTAAAAGAAAAATCCGACGAAGTACCACAAAAACTCTACGATCGCATTGCTTCACCGATCGACATCCTAGAGAATGAAAACAGATAGTATGAACGAGAAACACTTGCGATGAAGACGTAAGAGAGAGCGATCGAGAAGAACTCGAACAAAATCGTCGAAGAAGAAAAAATCGAACGGATTCCAGAGCTTACCACAAAAACTCAACGATCGCATCGGTTCATCGATCAATATCCCAGAAAACGGACTCAGATCATATCCACCAAACAAGGACAGATCCGATCGAAAACATAACGGTATTGGGCGAGGGAAGCCACTACTTCCTGTTCCACCCATCTCGCCGCTTCCCGTCGTCTATGGCAGAAAAGGAACGGAATGAAAGAGGAGCAGCAGATTCGAAAGGTTCGAGCGGCTCATATATAGGCCTTTGCCTCAAGTTAGGAGGATTTTATACAAATGATGCAGATATTTATATTCTTACAATTCGTTCAACCACCTTTCGACTTGTTCTGGTGTCAAATCTGGTCTGTCGATGCTGTGAGACCATGGAACGGGAAGGATTTCCAGAATGGAATGGACGTCTGAGATTCGAGGATAGAGATAATGGAGGAGTTGAAATGACTTCGTACTTATTATGCTATTTTTAGAAATTTTGTAATGGGTCGGTTTGACCCGACTCGGACTACTGACTCACTGAGTCCAGTTAGACCGACGGAAATTTGAATAATTTTATTTCACTCCACAGCATCTTTATTATTTTCAAAATGCCCCTCATAGCTTTCAAGTTTGTGAATATGCCCTTCAAAGTTTGGAAACTAATCATTTCATCCTCTAAACATTAATACACCATTAATGTACTACAGAAAAAACAATGTTGTAACTTTCAGCTCTAATGAAATAAATATGATGTATCTATCACGCACTTATTTGATATTAATAATTAAGGGGTATAATAATAATAATTTTTAAATTTTATGAGAAATTTTATAATAAGAAATTTTTAAAGTTTGTTTCTAAGAATGGATAAGTATAATTTTTTATTATGAGATAGAAAAATAAAAAATATAGAAATCCAATATTTTACTAATGAAGTTCTTTCATAAAATCACTTATGGAAATTAAAATTAATTGGTTAAAGTTGTTGACAAAATTAAAGCATCACATATCAGCAAAAGAATCTAGGCAACTTTTAGCTCCAAAACTTGTGTTTCATGTCTCTCTTTCCACTTAGTAGTTAGCAAGTCTAATTATTTGGAATGACCACATGACTTGTTACCCTAAAGACACACAATTTTAAGTGTTCAAAAGCGACAATTAATCGACTAATCTACTTCTATAGTTCTTTTCAGGCATAGGTAAACACATATATATTATCAATTTATTAATTAGTTTAATCTCACGAAACACCTCTAAGTCCAAGTGATGATCCTAGAAGTCTCAAATGCAACATAACCACAAGAATAACTTTAACTGCAATTGCCTTAGGCATGAAAACACGGACAATGTCTTGTTTTTTCTGATATAATTAGTTACGTCATTCAATAATTACTGTTGATAATAACTAATTAAAATGACAAGTAGGAGATGTGAATGTCACACTTAAAAAGTGGATGAAAAAACTGAGAGATATGTCAAGTCATAAGATGAATAATATATAGTCCATGATTAGAATACTTTTGAGCTAGCTAGTGTGGCAAAATTTGGCACCTTGTTTGTATTTGAGTCCTTCATGTCATCATCCATCGCAAAACTCAACTCCATTTCTGTAGGATACAACACTTTTTGCTGTTCTATCTGTCTATCTTCTTCTGATCTTCATTACAATGAATATAAAGTTTACTGTTTGCCTATTGCAAGTGGGTCTTTTCTTTCCCTTGATAGATAGATTTTGTTCCACTTATTATTTTGAATGATAACAGATATTAAATTCCTGATAAATTGTTATTAAAGATATAAATTTTTGTAATGAAACAAAAGAAAAAGGAAATAATTAAGGGTGGCATCTTTCTCTTTCTCTCTCCAAATTAATGCAACACTGGCTCTCCGATCCCTTCCCCCACATATTGCTTGTGAGTTACAGAGATTAATGGATATGGAAATCAAGGCAGTAGAATTCCTCCCACCCACTCATTGTTTCAATCATAGCCACTCCAATTCCACTTCTGAGCCACCACCAATCTTCTTGCCCCACTGTACTACTACCATCCTCTTGTCTATATTTTGATCCAGCTATATCTGATATCTCAAAGCATTTGGGGCAAGTGAGAGATAAAGGATCCCCTTCCCCTTTCCTGGTGTATGTCTAGCTATGCTCTCAACTTGCTACTCAAGATCCACCCCTTGTAAATTAAACCCTCTTCCTCCCTTCTTTGATCCCTCGAAGAGCGAAGAGACATCGATCGGTCATTGCTAGTGCACGATCTAGGCTAATCTTTTGGCACAATGGCAACGCAAGCTTTACCTCATGATCAGCATATTTGCTATGTCCAGTGCATCTTCTGCAACACCATCCTTGTGGTATAAATATGTTGTACTATATAGATATCTTCTTCATACTACTAGGTGATCATGGATCCATGATCCATCGATATTTGGCCTTCCTTTTTCCAAGATTTCAATTTAGAAATTAACCAACATTTATTTCCTTGATATCATGATCTAGGTCAACATATGCATGTATGTGATAGAGGAGGCAGAATTCCAAACATTGTTGAAGTCTTTTTAGGTTTTCTTCTAGGGTTCTAGCTAGGCTTCGTCTTTATAGCTAGTGAGCTATGTGGAGACTGCCCTATTTGACTGCTATTAATATATTTAGCATATTATTATTATTATATACTTGATGATTTGACAGAAACTGATCTCCAAATGTTTTTTTATATAAATTTGACATTTGAATGACAAGCATAAACTCTTCAAGTATTGATCTTCCACTCATTTCATTGTTGGTCCTACCAACTTTCAAGATCAAAAGGTTTTTATTGTTTTGACTTTTTATGGATATTATTATTCTTTGTTTCGTCTCTACTGTTTTTGAGTAATTAACTTTTGCGTGTGTTTGAGTAGATCTCTCTATCCATTTTGTTTGAGGAAATATTATATATGATACAACTTCGTAGCTATCAAAGTTTCCATCATGAAACTTATCCTCATTCTTTCCAGATTTAGAAATGGTTTCCATCATTTTTTTTTTTCCTTTTTTCATGTTTCAGTGACTTGAAAACTGAAAGAGAAGAAACACATACCCTACCTTCTTCTTCTGATTCTTGTTCTTCAGTTTCTTCTGATGTTGTTGTCTGTAATTTTCCTCATTTTTTTTCTCACTAACTTGAAAACTGGAAGAGAAGCGATTAACAAAGTAAGCTGCTCTTACTTCTTCTCTACATTTTGTGATATTATTGTATTTTCTTTTGTTTTCCAATGACTTGAAAACTGAAAGAAAGAAACAAATTAAAGAAAGCTACTGCTTCTTCATTATCATCACACTGTGATATTATTTTCTTCTCATTCATCTCCTTTTGTGATATATTACTGTTTTTTCAGTGACTTCAAAACTGAAAGAGATGCAAAGAATTCTTCTTCTTTTTGTGATAGTATTATCTTTCCTTAGTTTTAGGATATTAATTAATGTCTTTTTCTTCTCTCTTCAATAACTTGAAAACTGAAAGAGAAGTCTTAATTTTAAGCTTGGTCATCTTAATTCTTCTTCTTATTATTCTCCATTTTTGTGATATTCTTGTGTTTCCTTCATTTCAAGCTTCTTCTTCTTCTAACGATATAATTGTCTTTTCTTCATTGTGTGATTCAAAGAGAAAAGAAACAAAGAAAATCTTCTTCTTCTTCTCCATTTCATGATATTACTGTCTTTTCTTCATTTCAAGCTTCTTCTTCTTCTTCTTATATTACTGTTCATGCATTTTCCCCCCATATTATGATACTATTTTACCTTTAATATTCAAACTTTTTTTAAAAATTCTTCTGACTCATGCTCTGTCACATTGATGTACGAGAGTGAGTGCAACATTTGTTTCCCCCTGATAGAAATTGCCTAAAAGGCAGGCCTTCAGGCATATTTAGCTCTAAAAGTTAGGCATCGGGAAGGAAAAAGGTAAAGCTTACACATGAATGCTAATAAATAAGGGCACAGAAGAGACTAATCATCTTTTTCATCTCACTGCACTCATCACAGACCACTAGCCTTTTGCCCTTCTCCTCCTCATGCTACAAAGGCAATAAATGTCCTCTCTTCTTATTCCAAAAGAATTTAAAATAATAATAGTAATTATTATTTCTGCAGGTTTGTGTTCCAGGAAACAACTTGGCTAACAACAATAGCATTGTGACAGTAAGATGTGGGCATTGCTCAAACCTGCTCTCTGTGAACATGGGAGCCTTGCTTCAAACACTCACTTTGCATGATCATTTTCAGGTCTGCCAACATTATATTCTTAATGATCTTTCCATCCTTGAGATCCTCAGACAATATATAATATTATTGTTACTTTATACATGAATTCAAACAAACATATAAGGTTTTGGTGTTGCAGAAACAAAACATGGCGTCTCGTAGAGGAAAAAGGATGGAATATGGTTCGCCTTCCAAAAGCACAAGACCTTCCTTTCTGTACACAATGCCAAAGGATCAAAAACAAATGCTCCAGCCTCGTAAGCTTCTATGATCTCTAGTGTTATATACT